>NC_058406.1:173813893-174054618 GCF_002201575.2 Neomonachus schauinslandi | reverse complement strand
TGTGTGTGTGTGTGTGTGTGTGTGTGTGTGTGTGTGTGTGTGTGTGTTGGGACTATTAGGGATAGTTAGCACTCTTGGAGTTATTAGATCCAATATGCAGAGATTGGAGGACTAGCCTGAGGGAATAACAAGCCAGCATGTGACCTAGTATAGACATTATCTCAAACTGAGGACATATTTGAAACAGAAAAGAAGTTATTTCCTGAAGAGTTTCTAGTAAGAAGGAATTTTAAATGCCCATGAATAGTGAAGGATTTACTAGTGCACATTTAAAATGTGTAAGATGTTAGCATTGTCTTATTTATAGCTTATTATCCTACATTAGTAAATTAAATATTTACTTATAAGGAGTTTTATGGATTTATCAGCAACCTCAGTTCTTCATTCCATCTTCCTTAGGTTCCTGAAATTCAATTACTGCACTCCTTGCCAATTCACCTACTTTGTAGGTTTTCAGGATCTAACTCCTGCATTTTGAAAGACATAGTTTTCATCAGAAATATCACTAAGCACTCTATCTGTGCTCTTTTATTTAACCCTCATATCCATTTGGAGCCTAGACAAATGCTGATCACTGCAGTAAACAGGTTCTTCACACGTGTGTTGTACTGTTCAAGGATTATCTCTCAACCTGTTACAGAAAAGAGATCTGAGGTCCAGAGAATCTGGAGAGATACTAATTGAATTAGAAAATAATCTGTATTTATTTCCTATTACTGCTGTAACAAACTGCCACAAATTTAGTGGTTTAAAACAACATAATGTTATTATCTCATAGTTCTGGATGTCAGAAGTCCAAAATGGGTCTCACCGGGCTAACATCAAGGAGTTGGCTGCCTTCCTTATGGAGGTGATGGCGGACAGTCTGTCACCCTGCCTATTGCTGCTTCTCAGGCTGTTTGCATTCCTTAGCTTGTGATCCTTCCCCATCCGCAAAGCCAGCTACCACACCACACCTATCACTGGAGATTAAGATGTAGGTGTCTTCGGGGGCCATGATTCTACCCACCACAGAAACCCAGATTTGTCTGAAGGTAGTTTCTAAGAAATTTCTAGCTTACGTTTATTTATCCACTCAATAATTTTTTCATTCACACCTGCTATTTGCAAGACTATGTTCTAAGCTCTGAGGATATAATGTGGAATAAGATAGTCACAACCTCTGGAGCTCAAATATCCCTTAGGCTAGCTGCTGGGCATTTGTCCACCTCTTCCAAGACATTAATCCATTAAAATTCATTAAGTCTGTTAAATGGGCACATCACACTGGGTAGAAAGGGGAGGAAAGAAATACAAATTAAAATCTGTAGTCTCGAGGATTGTTCAATCTAGATGAGAAGATGAAAGGCTTACAAAAGAAGATAAAAGTAAATAGAGGAAAAGGATGTAATGCATTTGCCTTGAGAAATAACTCTCTTTGTATGAAAAAAATTGTTGAAAGTGATTGGAGCAGAAGAGATATATTCTGAGGTTGTTGAAGTCAGCAAGCAAAAAGGCTCAGAGAGGTAGAAAGTCACTCTGCACGAATGAGAGGAAAGGATTGACTAGTTTGCTCCTAAAAGGAAAGTGCAAACAGATAGAGGGAAAGTGTAATGAATTTGCCTCTGATACAGGATGGTTCTGGGACTGGTATAAGATGTGCCTACATTTGGGCACAGGAGACCCTAGTTATGGAGAGAATGAAAGATGAAAAAATTTGACATCATAAAGGCAAAAGGAAGACTACTTTGAATGTAGTCGGCTCCTTCAAAGATGGTAAAATGTATCCACTGGCAGACATCTGAATGATTGAAAAATCTATTCTTCAGTGTAATTAGTGTTAAAAGTAATTTTAATTATCAGCATTTACAAAGCCTGGTCTAGAGCAATGCATGCCACAATCATGCTACTAGTCTCCTTTTAGCAACCAAGTGGGATATATCAACTTAAAAGTCCTTATATGGCTAATGGAGAAATATGATAAAATCCCCAAGGGGAGGGAGTAGAACAGTCAGGATGAAGACTGTAGACTCAATTCACAGTAAGCTCAGCTAAGCCATTTCCTATTAAATGCAGGCATATTGCCATGTGGGGCTCAGAACTGGCTTCTGACTGCAGACAGGAATGTTTGCTCATTTCTCTCCTTGATGATTTGGGAACTCCCAGATGTTGATGAAGGGCTTGACAACCAACATCCAGGTGGAAAGTAAAAACAGCTTTATCAAACCAGCTGTTGAGAGTACATGACACCACACATCCAGATGTTGGGAGGCATCTGGTATTTGGGGGGGAAGCTTTCTCCCTCTACCCAGCTATCTGAGAAAGATCTATCTAACAGTGGGATATCTGTCTACCACAGGAGATCATGCACTTGGCATCTGGCTTGCAGGCAGGCGATGAGCAGTGAAAGAATGTTTGACTTTTGTCTTTGTGGGAGAGGCTCTTGATAACTGACACCGTTCTGCAGCAAACAGTGAGGCTCATGTCCAGGTTTATGCACACAGTACCTCTGTAGGGAAAGCCTTCCAATCTGATGTTATACCGATCCAAACTGTCCTTATGATTTAGCATTTCCTCAATTCCAGGAAGCTACTCTACTCCAGCCTTTCCCTACTAGTTTTTCTCTTTTCTGAACTTTCCCTAGCACCCACTTCCATGCTTGATTTTATACTATCACATATCATTTATTGATATGTACAGTTTTCTGCTATATACAGTTTTCATTAACTCATACTTTCCACATAGAAATGTCTTGAATTGTGGATTTCTGACATTGTATTTGGAAGACATTGTAAGCTGTTACCCAACCACATTGGTTAATACCACAGTATTTTCATATCAGGCTAGGCTAAAAAGATACAAGATGTCTTACCCGGGCCAAGGGGTGAGGTGTATGAGTGACATTCTCCTAACCCTTTTGCTTACCATTATTTCTTACAGGGAAGTTTGCTTCGGTTCACTTGGGATTTTTTACACATACAGTTCCAATTGCATGTGCAACTTCTATGTTAGTCTTAGTTCTCATCAGTAGTTTTTTTTTTTTTTTAGAGATTTTATTTATTATTTGAGAGAGAGACAGCATGTGAGAGAGAAAGGGAGCCCAAGAAAGAGAGTGGGGAGGGGTGGGTGGGGGGGAACGTGGGAAGAGCAGAGGGAGAGGGAGAAGCAAGCTCCCTGCTCAGGACCCTGGGATTATAACCTGAGCCAAAAGCAGAGGCTCAACCAACAGCCACCCAGGTGCCCCTCTCATCACCGACTTTATCTTTATTTTCTATCTTAGTCTATTTCTCTAAGTTGCTTTAAAGGTATTGGAAAGTCTTTCCTTCTACTTTTTATCACTTACCGCCCTGGTTCTTAAACCCTCCTGAGCACTGCCTTGTTAAACTACAAATTCCCAACCCTTGTCTTAGAGTGCCCAGGAACCAGCAATTTGTTACAATCCAAATGATTGTAATAAGGTGGTGTCAGGAAAAACACCATCCTATGGCCTGGCATCTAGCCCTCTCTGGACTACAGCAGGAACTCAGTACTTACTGTTCCCTGCTTTATCTTTCCATCACCAATTAAAAGATAATTCTCAAGCAAGATAAAATCAGGACACTCCAACTGACATAAATATGACTAGGTATTAAAGATTTTTATTTAACTCATTAATGAGGAAACTGGTGAAGGGTTATGAGTTCAAGGGAGAATCCCCCAAAAGACATATTTATAGATCAGGAATATAGAAATTAGTGGGCAAATGGAGGTAAACTGGCCTTTTCCACAGAGGAGAAGGGAAGTTGTTTAAACCTCCACAGGACAGAATTTACATGGCTATAGACAAGAATTACATGCATTATTATTAGTTTACAGAGCTGTAAATGGCTCAAAGACAATGAAAGACCAGAAGCATATAACCTAGAAGGGTGTGATTTAAACAATGTGCAGTTGGATCTGTACCTCTGAAACAAATAATACATTATATGTTAAAAAAAAATAATAAGAAGAAGATAGCAGGAGGGGAAGAATGAAGGGGGGGAAATCGGAGGGGGAGATGAACCATGAGGGATGATGGACTCGGAAAAACAAACTGAGGGTCCTAGAGGGGAGGGGGGTGGGAGGATGGGTTAGCCTGGTGATGGGTATTAAAGAGGGCACGTTCTGCATGGAGCACTAGGTGTTATACGCAAATAATGAATCATGGAACACTACATCAAAAACTAATGATGTAATGTATGGTGATTAACATAACATAATAAAAAAAAATAAACAATGTACAGTTTTCCACTGAAGCACAGCATTTTCCTACTCATGCTGGAGAGGAACCTAAAAAGAAAGAACAACTTGAATGGAAAGACGGAAAGCCCAGAGAAATCAGAATATGAAGGAAAGGCAAACAATCCCATGGGGATAGAACTCAGGGGTAGGAGGTCAGTGGTGCAGCAAAGAGGTGGTATAGAGGAGGGAAGGGAATCGGAAATGCACGGGTAAGACAAGAGGGTAATCATGAAAGGAAAATGCAATGTGTGGTCCTGGACCAACTAGGATGGGCCAGTTTTGTGCCTTTGATAGCTTTGGCTCAGAGAAAAGCCAGCTCACCTCTCCACTCCCCCAGTAATACCATTCCATTCTGGTCCTGGTCACCAGAGGGTTGTGACTTTCCTTTTTTGAAAGTCTGTGGTTTCAGTTATCTCTGTTTAGAAATCTCACCCAGAGGACACAGGTGGTAGTAAGAGATTAGCTTTTGAGGGGCATAGTTTAGGTCATCAAGTCCCTATTTGACATTTCAGTCATATTTTTGCTTTTAAGGTCCTGGGTGTATCTGTATCTTAGTATAGCCAAAGAATTATAAAGTTATCTCATGTCCCCTCTGTGGGCATAGGACATTGCAGAAATAAAGCTGATGGAAATAGTCACATGGTTTGACCAAATGGCATCATCAGCCTCTTCAATCTGCCACATCCCTAATGTCATCCAGCTTGGAAGGGCAGCTGCCAAGTTAGAAGAGGGTGGACATTCCATGAAACAGGTGCCTTCTTTTTCCAGGACCCAAGTGAGAGCCTAAGATACTTTCCATACTGTCAGAAAGCACATCATTAGAAAACATGCTTAAATTGCTTAATAGGGACATTGGGGCTCAGTTCCCAAATCCATTTTTAGTTTGGATTCATCTTCAGGAATTGTGACAATATTTGGAGAGACCCCCAAAGGGAGTGGTCAGAAAATTAAAAGAAAAACATCTCATTAGAGGGAGCAAGTTATTTTTGTGTAATGAAAATTTGACCAGTTCAAACACTTAGTGGATATTCATTTCAGTTAGGATAAAACCTAAAGTCTTTGACACAACTTACAGAAGCCTTCTGTGCGTGCTACGCTTTTACCTGTTGGAACTCTCCACTCGCGCTTCCCATTTCCCCCACCCACACACCCTAACCCCAACACATATTGTGTCCTCTGTTTGATACACAATCCCTGTCCCTTTATGGACCTTATTGACTCCTACTTAGCTTCATCTGAGATACCCTTCTCACCCGGAAGCATTCCCTGCCTCCTCCAATTTGGGTTAGGTGCCATTCTGTGTTCTTGTATCACCCTGCATTTCTTTAATCAAAGTATTTATCACCCCTTTTGATATGTGCCTCTCTCATCAAACTGTAAACATGGAGCAACAGGTTGAGATTTGTAGCTATTTTGTTCATCATACTTTCAATTCTGGCAAAGTACCTGCAACATCATAGGAACTCAGAATATTTGCAGAATGAAGGACCAGTTGAGTAAGAGAACAAATAAATAGATGAATTAATGAATTACCGAGTGAATTAATGAATTAAATGAATGAATAAATATACAGGGAACTGGATAGTTTTTTTAAGGTAAATAGTGAAAAAGAACAAATAATTATCTTAAGTCTGGGAAAAATTATCTTACAAAGGAGTCAGTAGGTTTTTGCTCCAGATGGCACAGATAATGCCCAAAGCTAAAAGATGCTTGGAGTTTTAACTCAAAGAGTTTTTTTCTTTTCTTTTCTTTTCTTTTCTTTTTTCTTTTCTTTTCTTCTTTCTTTCCTTTCTTTTTCTTTCTTTCTTTCTCTTTCTTTTCCTTCCTTTCTTCCTTCCTTCCTTCCTTCTTAGAGAGAGAGAGTGCAGGGTGGGGGGCAGAGGGAGAGGAAGAGAGAGAATCTCAAGCAGACTCCCTGCTGAGCATGGAGCCTGACATGGGGCTTGATCTCAAGACCCTCAAATCATGACCTGAGCTGAAATCTAGAGACAGACACTTAACCAACTGAGCCACCCAGGTGCCCCATCTTAAAGAATTTTTCTAAAAGCAGAAGCCTAACTATGGAGCAAATCACCTCACACATAGATAAGCATGCAGAAGAAAGGATGCTGAGTGGGTGGGATGTTGTATAGGGATAATCAGGAACTGAGGATGGGGAATTGGGGGTGGATGGGATCTGCTATATAGAGGAAATGAGGAGATAGCTTATTTATCTATCATTCATTCATTCACTCAGTAAACATTTACTGAGCACCATGTTCCAGGTGCTATGGTAGACACCGGGGATCTAAAGTTGGGTAAGTTTTACTCTCCGGGGCCCTGATGCCAAAGCACACAGTCTAGTGGAAAAGAAAGACACTTAGCCAGGAGTGTTTAGAACTGCTGTGACACAGGTATGTACAGAACAGTATGGAGGCCAGAGAGAGGCAACCCTAACACACCTGGTGGGGAGAAGGAAGCAGGAAAATACCAGGGAGGCATCCTACAAGAGGGGCCAACTGAACTAATCCTGCAAATGTAATGATGTGGCAGCCTGAGCCCGACATACTAGCAGAGGCAGTGAGGGTAGAAGGAGGAAGGAGGTGAAGAGGGGAGAGAATTTCAGATGGAGAGGAAAGCTTATAGAAACAGTTTAGTCTTACTAGAGTGCAAAGGTCAAGGCCAGAAATGGCTGCAACATCATTTAAATTCTCAGTTCTCAGAAAAGCTGATGTGAGTCAGACAGAAGCCCCAAGACACAAAGAGTTGACTTGCTTTTTCAGGGTCTGAGTCTTCAGGGTTCAGTGTGTGAAAGCCTTAGGGAAAAGTTCTCGTCCAGAATGGTTCCCCTGGGGCCACCATGAGCTTTATGGCTTCAGCCCCATGCCCCTACTCTGGGGCCATGTAACTGAAGATGGGACTTCTAGTGCCACTTGTGAAAATAAATGTTTTTGGAAAAAGGCCAAGATGGACCCATACTGGCATTCACACCCTGCCACAACTTGGCAGATGGGTGAATGCCTGCAGAGCAGAGCTGCTTCTTGATGTCACTGTTTGATGAGAGGTAGTGGATCAGTGAAGGGCAGTCTTCATGGTGAGCCTGATAGGAATGAAAACTTAACAAATTATTAAAGCAGTGACTCTTCCAAAGTGAGATCTGATAGAAGCTAATGCTGTACCAGCATGCGTGACAGGTCCAGATGTACGTGCTTTCCACACACCAGCCACCTGTGAGGTAAATACCATCATCCCTATTGTACAGATGAGGAAGCTGAAGCCTATGGCATGCAGCTGGTGCATGGCAAGAAGCTATTACTTGGATCCAGGCAGTCTTGCTTAAGAGTGTAGCTTCCTGAAGGAGAAGAAATGAAATCTCACAGAAAAAGATGCCATGTTGGACACAATGAGCAAACTGGATTGGGACTGCAGAGGAGAGTCCTTCTCAACAAACTTGAGGAAACCAGCCTTTCCTTATACCACTTCTTCTCTCACACCCCATGCTGCTACCTCCACAGCCTTTTGGCAGATTCTGGAACATGCCAGGCTCTTTCTTGCTTCAGTGCCATAGTTCTTGTTCTTCCTGCTTGGAATATTGTTCCTGAGCAATATGTGGCTCCTTCTCATCTTTTGAATGTTGGATGAAATGTCACCTTCTCAGAAAGGAGTTCCCTTCCCTCCTGGTGGGAGTGCCCTCTCAAGCTTGACTCTATCACTTCACCATTTTCATTCCTTTGGCTAGCACATTTTGTCATCTATATTTACTTTTTAATGTAACAGTTTGTTATGGACTGTATGTTTGTGCCCCTCCCCTCCCGATTCATGTAGTGAAACCCTAACCCCCAATGTAATGAAATTTAAATGTGGGGCTTTGTGGCAGTAGTTAGGCTTAAATAAGGTCATGAGGGTGGGGACCCTATGATGGGATTAGTGTCTTTATACAAAGAGAAGAGACCAGAGCTCACTCTTTGTCTCTCTCTACAATGTGAGAACACAGAGAAAAGGTAGCTGACTGAAAGCCAGGAAGAGGACCTTTTCCAAGAACTGAAACAGCCACCACCTTGATCTTGGACTTTTCTGCCTTCAGAACCATGAGAATTAAAGTTCTATTGGTTGAGCCACCCACTCCTAGTATTTTGTTATGGTAGCCTGAGATGACTAATACAAAATTTATCTGTACATTGCTCCTCTATATTATAAACTCCCCAAGGCAGGGACCAAGAATTCCTAAAAGGAATATTTCCCAGCTCTATTTTACCTCTATTTCTCCTGTACCTAGGAAGGAAGAATGGCCAGCCCCTGGGGAGTTTCCTTGCCTTAAGGGTGTCCATTAAAAGATCCAACTAGTTATCCCCCCAACTTCTCAAATAGCACAAATTTTGTAATGTTTAAATTTTAAAATATCTGTTAACTCAGGGAGGAAAGATTAAATAATCTCTCTGGGACTTCAGATATCTCTTCCCCAAGTTTTCAAATATTATGTCATCCACTCCCAGACCTTCTCAACTTCATCACATCTTACCTTCACTGAACTTCAGCCACCCTTATCGTGGCTTAACTTTGCCCTTGTTATCATCCAGAATTTTCTTAGAATTCTTAAATAGTAGCATCATAGTTATTTGCTTCTGCTTCCAACCATTATAGGTCTCTGAAACCCTGACTCATTCAACCCTTGTCTTCTCTCCTCTTAGAAATTGCAGGGTCTTGTAAGTTCTCCCTGTAAGTCAGAGTTCTTCAAATCTCAGATTTGAATCTAAACTTTCAATCAAATTTGGATCCATGATTAATTATCTACATCAATCATGGTTAGTTAACCATGGCCCATGGAACAAATGTGGCCTGCACCTTTTCTTGTAAATGAAGTTTTATTGGCACAAAGACATGCTCATCTGTTTATATCTATGGTTGCCTTCATGTTATAATGCAGAGTTGAGGAGTTGCAGAAGAGTCTGTATGGCCCAAGAAGCCTAAAATATTCACTATCTACCCTTTATAAAAAAAAAAAAAAAGAAAGAAAGAAAAAATTACCAGCCTCTGATCTAAATCAGTGACCCCCAAAGTGAACAGTGAAAGATGATCCCTTGGTATCAAGGAAAATTTTAGAACTTCTATTTCTAGTTATTGCTATCTAAAAGGAAAAGAAAGAAATGAATTGAGTTTTATTTATATCTAATGACACATAGGCACTGATGCTCTCAGTTCACCTGGGAGACAATCATCTGCCACAGAAAATAGAGAAGATACTCTGAGAAAGAAAATGTCCACAATTTGAAGAGGTTTCCAGAGGCATCCTCATTCAATCAGTCATTCTCAGCATACTGTAACATTATATAGTTTATACGTGCCTGGTTAGGCTGGTTTAGATAACTTATTATCTAGCAATACCTTAATTAAACATCAAAACAGACAAGTATCCTTCGAATATTCCTACAGAGATTGAAGATTATACTAATAATGCAAAGAATGGGCAAATAAGAACTTGGAAGGGCACAAGGACTTCATCAGCCATATTATAAGGTATATAAAAAAAATGGTATGATCATATATAACATGAAGTCAGTATAAAAGAGCTCTAAATTATCAGGAAGACTGTTTGATATGTGAAATTGTATCTACTATCATTAATGTTGAAATCTGACCTACATGTTTTTTGTGTCTTTAGCAAGGATAGCATGAAGCCATTACTATAAACAAACCATTACTATAAACATTTAAACTTCAGTATCCACAACATGAAAAGTTCTGTAATTTAGGGGCGATTTTTAAGTCGTTCAATATTTGATCAAATACTTTACAAATTTTACTTCACTTTGTGATAAATGGCAAAATCACTGTAGCAAGACATTTAGGCTACTCTCTTCCTTGGCCCTTTTCTCTCTCATTTCAAGTGTACCTAACCTGTAATTCCCCATGTTTCCCACTGACCCTTTAGATGGGGTCTTGCAAACTCACAGGTACTGACCGAATCTGGCACTACTGGTCTTGCAATGGGAGACCAGTAGGGTCAGTGGCATTGAATATTCTCCTTCCACCAGGGGAAACTAAAAGCAATCTTCTGCCCCTGGCCAGTCCAGTCCGGCACAATTTATTTCACCAGTAAGTTCTCTGGTTGTACCTTGGTAGGAAGATGTTGGACATGTTGAGTCTGGAGAAGGTCAGCAAAAGATAGGGTTCTGTTCCCTGACTGTGTGCACCTCACACACACTCATGTGAGACCATGGTGGAGGCAGGAAGGAAAAGTGAATAACTACCAAACTCAACCTGACTCATTTCAATGCACATGCACATTAATAACAATACTTCAGCTCAGAAAAGGAGAACTATGGGACAAATGCTAAACCAGACAGGGCACAAGAACAATAGGCTTAAATGGGATTGTGTTAGGCAAACTAGGATATATGCTCATGTGCTCTTCAAATTTCCACAAATAGAAATGCAGAGATAGCTCAAACCAACTTGTTTGGGTCTTGGATAGAAGAAGCTGAATGTAAAAACTATTTATTATAATGAGATTTTGAGACTTCCTTGAGCAATTTTACCCAAGAATGGTTGATTTCAACTAAATGTTAGGTATCAAGAACAAAATATTTTGAATATTTTGAATATTCAAATAAATTGAATAATTTGACTGATAGACAACATTCCTCCTAGAGTCAGGTTTCTCTAGAACTTTAGTTCATTTTTTTTTTTTTTCTCATTGTTGTAACTTCAGGATAAGTTAGAGGAAGTCTTAATTCAGTCCCTGAAACCATTTTACTTTAGGCAAGACCTATGTCTTCCAAAATAAAACAACCGCACCAAACCCCAAAATATCTGCATCTTCTACTGTGCTAGCAGCAATGAAAAGAAACAGTTTTCTGTTTTCAGCTCCTCTACTTGCCAGACTCAGGCTTGCTGGTATCTGCGTTCTCTGAGATTATTCTGTCAATTCTTTGCGCTTATGGAGTTGTCCCTCTGGGAGATGCTTCTCCATTTAGTTGACATGAGGGCATGACATCCTGGTTTCTTGCTTTTGCCCTCCCTGATCCTTCTTCTTGACTCTTCTTTTTGTGTCATGGAGATTAACCCAGGATGAAGGTGAAACATCCAGAGAACCTCAAGTAACAAGGACTCCAGCTCATATGAATCAAGTCATACACATAACATGTTGCTGCCACGAACAGGGGCAATCCTTCCACCACAGAGAAGCCACCAAACAGTTTATGCAACAGATTATCTGGTGGCAGTTTAGATCATACCGGGAAATTGCTCAGTCAACAGAAGTAATGAGAAGAGGAGAAATAACATTTTGGACCGGCTCACCAATACTTGGCTCTGCATCACCTCATTTCATCCTCAAAATTTGCAGGAAGAGTGAATATTATTAGCCGAATTTCGTACATGATGAAACTCAGCCTTGGGACCCATACTGTGAGAAGGAACAGGGATTCCATTACAGAAGACCCTTGGAAAATCTCCTATTTTATGGGGTGGGAACTCATTAACATCCACGTGTGAAAATTATTCCTTCTCATGGCAAGCAACTGCATTGTGACCATTTTGAATTTTACCTGAGCCTTGCGCTCCTGGAAAAGAACAATGATTAAGAACCATCTCACTTCCCATGTTTTGGGGTTCTGGGAAATGGCTTACTGCAAAGAATCACCCCTCCGCAGATGAGTTACATGAGGTTCACAAATGCCCTCATTGTTTGTCTATGACAAGACCAGACATATACTTTCCACCTCCCCTTCAGTGCTTCACAATGATTAAAGTATTTGTGCCCACAGAACACTTGGGACAAAATGCCCCCTTAACCTGACAATGATCAAGTTTTGGTCCCCTTAGACTCCTGAAGTTTGATGTATTCTCAGTCTGAGCCAGCAGACAGCCCCGCCTCCGTAGCTCTTCCTAGCAATAGGCTCCCCTCAGAGCAAAATGTTCCCTAATCTACTCTAGTCAGACCACCTCAACCTGTCCATCTCACTTCTACATGGGGTTCTTTCTGGTCATGTTCCCTACTCTGTATAAAAGAAAAGTCCTTTTCTGCCTGAGGGTGTGAAGTGCCTGAAATCTACTGTTACACGGTTCTCCATTTCGCAATAGTCCTTTTCTCCTTCTTGTGACAATCCTTTCTAATAAAAGTCTCTACATACCTAAGTCTGGATTTGTTTTTGTTTTAAATAGATTTTATTTTTTTAGAGAAGTTTTAGGATCACGGCAAAATTCAGCAGAAAGTATGGAGTTCCCTGGTGCCCCCTCTTCCCATACATGCACAACCTCCCCATTATCAACATCCCCCACCTGAGTGGCACATTTATTACCATCAGTGAACTGACACAGACACATTATTATTATCCAAAGTCCACAGTTTACATCAGGGTTCGCTCTTGGTGTTATACATTCTATGGGTTTTGACAAATGCGTAATCACATATATCCATCACTGTAGTATCATCCGGAGTAGTTTCACTGTCCTAAAAATCCTTTGGGCTCTACCTATTTATCCCTCCCTCCTCCCTAACTCCTGGCAACTACTGGTTATTTTACTGTCTCCATAGTTTTGCTCTTCCTTCCAGAACATCATATTGTTGGAATCATACAGTATGCAGCCATTTCAGATGGGTTTCTTTCACTTAGTAATATACTGGATTTGCTTTGCTTTTTAATTTGGCAATTGGTAACTGAGAACGCTGATCCTGAGTCACATATTCTAAGACATGCACTTTATATTCCAAAAAGATACATTATGCATCTTGCAACAAGGAAAGGGAACAAGAAGCATTTGCAAAGGTCCTATGAAACCTCTCTTTAGATAGAAATTGTGCTTACCTGCTGTTTAATGCTTTTGTAAGAGATTGGGGAAGGAGCTCCCCCTTTGTGTGTCAAATGAAAGAAGATCGTTCTGATTGGAAGTTGCTTCATGGCCAGCATTTCTGCCACAGGGGAGGTAATAAAAGGGTTGATTGGATGCAGTCACCAGGTTATGCACAAAGTCCTTGGCTGTGGGCAGAAGTGGGTTCCTTGTGGGGCTAATGAGGCATAAGTTTCAGGGCCTCTCATATTGTATTCACAATTTTGCATTCTTTTCTTAAGAGGGTCCTGCAAATGTATAAGCTTCATACCCCCCTAAAACTTGGGTCCACCCCTGACTAGAGGTTATGGCAAATTCCCCTTTGCCTGTCTCTTCACCCTAGTGAGACCTGCCAGCTTGTGGTCCAGGACTTCTGAGACAATCAAAATAAGCCTGTGTCAGCACTTAAGATAGGACAGCTATGAATGTTGTGAAGCACCATCTTTACAACAGGGAATAATGAGACAGAATAAAACTCACAGGGGGTCCTAAATCTTCTATATCATCACATTTAGAAGCATCAAAGTAAGACCCTACCCCAGGAAGTACTCACATCTATTTCATATAGCTCCAAATTGATTCTAGCCTAGGGTCTATCTTCTAAGGTAACTGTGCTAGGTTTAAAATTATTACAGCCATAGATAATCCAATCAAATTAGGAAGAGACCTGTTACTGTACCTCATGTAGATACAAAGTACAGTTAAATTTAAGAATAAAATCAGAGTGGATAGAATGCCTTTGGATTCTGATGTGTAACCAAATCACCAGCATTATTCTGAGAAAATAACATAGAGTCAGCACAGTTTGCAAAGCATGTTGCCACAGAGTGACCCATCCTCCAACCTCCCCACCCCCACCCCGACGCTCTTCCCAGAATTCCTCTGGTGCCTGTAATCCAAGGAGACATGCGGGCAAGCTGATAGTAATAGTTAACATTTATTGATACTGATAATGCTCCAGACACTATGGCTGATGCTTTTTATATATTAGCTCATTCAGTCTGTTGAGGTTGCAGGAAGGGTGCAATAAATACATCCTTGTCTCCCAGTTCAGAACCAAATGAGAAATAAAACTCAAGAAGGAGCCTTATATTTTTTTGTTTGCTTTAATGTCAGTTTTATTACCTATAAGGATGACTTGAGGACATGGCTTTAGCCCTCTAGCCATGATGGGATTCCTCACTACCTCACCCCTGTACTCACTAGACTTGTTCCTTCCGGCACTGGCTCAGCTGGTCAATTGAGCCTTCCCCACAGGGGTTGCACCTGGGCACTCGTATACTGTGTGGCTTAGGAGAAGGACTGGTCTCCTTGGAGAAAGACAGGGTTGGGGGATGAGCTGTCTAGTTTCTTCTTCCATATTTACTCAATCAGAGAAGCCACCCCTTACTGAGAGTGAAAGCATGGAGACAGTCAGATGGAAGCCAGGAGTAAAACTTTAGCAGAACTCCCTCTATATGGAAACGAGGAGGCCAAGAGAATAGAAATCTCTCCAATCAAAATCCTTTAAATAAAACCAAGAGGTAAAAAATATTAAGTGCTCCAATTTAAACACAAATAAAACAGGCTAACTGAGAACTTAAGTCCTTCACCAAGGATGGCTTTTGCAAATGGCAGAGGCACCCAGGCCTGTGGGACCCCAGAGATCAGGCTCCTATGCTCACTAGATGGTACATCAGGAGTACATTCATGACGTACAGAATGCTGCCAACCCTTATTAGCTCTTTTCACTCTGCTGCGCATCCCTGGTGAAGACTGTTATGTTGGAGTGGATCCTGAACATTGGATTCACCCACCTGTGGCTGGGAGTCCTAGCTCCACACTCCCTGTGTGTTAGCAAGCTGTTCCTAGTTCTTGATTTCTTTACCTGAAAATCTGGAGAGGTAATGCTTACTTCACTGGGTTGTTGTAAAAATCAAATGAGACGATGAGTATTACACCTGTGGCACATAATAGTGTGCCACTCGAAAGGTAATAATGATTTTCCCTTTCCCTACTATTTTATAGGCAGACAGATGTCATTGTTCCCTTTTACAGATGCGTAAACTGAGACTGGAAAAGATTGAGTAATGTACTCATAGTACTTACATCTGGGCTGACAAGTTAGAATTTTTTAGACTATGTCCTTTTTGTTTTTCTGTTCAGTCAAATAAATGCTAGGATGTATCCACATATATGGAACTAGATTTAAATGTTGAAAGACCCTAGAAAAATAAGGATTGCCTATTTTTGAGGAAATTCAGTTAAGAAGAGCCAAACCAAAAAGCTCATTTGGATCCTAGAAGCTCTCCTTGCCAAACCACAACAGCAGGAATGTTAGAAGTGGCTGAGGCCTGGGAGCCTCTCTTGACCAAGCCGCATGCTTTCCAAATGAGACCCAGAAGCTCCAGCAGAGAGGAGATGGGCCTCACCCCGGATTTGGCAGGGATGAAGTTGGAACTAAAACCCAGTGTCATCTGGCATTTTCCCAGACTTCTGGGAGGCCTTTTCCTCCTTTACGTACATTTTTGTTTGGGATTCCCTTTGCTCATTCATGGGCCTATGTGGTACTCCTATAGAATGGCCCCTCACATGAAACTATGTGTCTTCCTTAGAGTCACGGACTCTGGAACCTTTACCTCTGGTTTCTCTGATTCAGTCCAAGGTGCTTCAAGTCCTTTCTGCCTCCCTCCACCCTTTCCCTCAATGCTCCTGTGTCTTGGAATAGATGGAGTTCATCAAGATTAGATCAGCATGAACACTTTTTCTCCAAAATTCAACGGTGAGGCTGAAATCTTCTCTCCCTCTACCAGAGTCCCCTCTCCACCTCTGTCATCAGAGATATCTTTATGGGTTCTAATAATTTCTGAGATGGTAATAATAATGAGACGATAATTTTATGCTAATTTTGCTGCAAAAACAGAGCAGATGTCTCTACTGCACTAAAGGCCTCTTAATACTCTGTTTAGCTCTGTGTTCCTATCATTGTCAAAAATATTCACTGCAAAACTGTCCCCATGGACCATTCTGTCACCATCAAGCAGTATCTAAAGAAAATAGATTAATCAGAAACCTGCAGTTATAGGCTTCTCCAGGCAGTGCACATTGATAGTTCATAGGAGAGGAGAAAAAAAATCTGTCAGAGAAACTCTAAGATGTCATCTCTCTGGATAAAGAACTTACTTTTTTCAACTCATTAACTTAGAATCTAATTTCTTGGAAATGTGTAGGTTCAATTCAAGTACTTTGGGGGGAAATAGTATCCACTATCAGATATTTGAAGAAGAGATACAAAGAAAGGGAAATGTGACTTATAGTACAGTTTACTTGCTTTAGTGGAAAGTAACATAGGTTTGGGGGTAAAATAAACCTGAAAGTAACTTCCGAGTAAAAAACTGTATAAACCTAGGCAAGTCTCAATTTAATTATCCCTAAAAAGTTTATTAATAGGTTATGCCCTCTGAGCCACTGAGGAATAGACATAGCATATACATATGTATCTAGCATATAAAAAGCCCTGCACATGGTAGACCCTGAAATAATTTTAGTTTCTCTTCTCTTTGGAAGGTCCAAACTTAACAGTGGGTTGAAGGTGCTGCCATGAGTCTACCATGTAACTATTATCTCCCAGTTATCCTTTAATAAAGCTATGGAGTGGAATCTTATGTTTAGGGAATAATTCTTTTGAAGTTCAAATTTTTCTCTTTTTTTTTTAAGATTTTATTTATTTATTTGAGAGAGAGTGAGAGAGAGAACATGCACAGAGGGAGATGGAGAGGGAGAAGCAGACTTCCTGCTGAGCAGGGAGCCTGACATGGGGCTCGATCCCAGGACCCTGAGATCATGACCTAAGCTGAAGGCAAATGCTTAGCTGACTGAGCCACCCAGATGCCCCTAAAGTACAAATTTTTCATTTCTGCTCTAGATTACTCTCCTTGGGTCTTTAGCTTACTTTGTACCAAGTTGGGTTTTTTTTCCCCAAGTACTTAAAAAATATTAATATGTTTGATTCCCATAGCAGCTTTAGAAAGTAGTATTTTTACTAGGCTCATTTTTTTAAAATGAGGAAGCTGTAGTACAAAAGGAATGTGACCAAAGTCATGAAGTTAGTAAGTGGTGTGTCAGAATTTGAATTCAGGAGGGAAACTTTGTTCTCAAACACTTCGCTGCTTTAATTAGAATTTCACTACAGGAAAACTTAAGAGTTTTTTCCACTCATAAATATTCATCTACTTCTCTCCTATAATTTAGCTATCTACCATATGTCCATATATTCAACTAATTTTCGATTTACCTGTCCATAGAAATCATTTCTATTTTTCTTTTTTAGTATCTATTTTTATTATTGTAACAACCTCCACTCAGGAAATTTTAAGTTGATTCTATGACTAGCAACTGTATTGAGTAGGTGGGATTAAGCCTACAGACTCTGACCTCTGGCCATGTTACCTATGAGCTATGTGTTCTTAGAAAGCTTCCCAAACTTGTTGTACTTCAGTTTCCGCATCTTGAAAATAAGGATAATGCTACCATCTATAGCAACAGAAGATTTTAAAGATTAATGGCTTAAAGCATTTAGAACTGTGCCAGGCACATGGTCATTGTCAGTAAAAAAGAAGAGCTCTTTATTATTAGGTATATCTATGTTATTATCTCTCATTAATTTTACTGCCTTATTTTTATACAGAAATATTCAGCTTACTAAGTTTTTTTACATATGTTGAATGATTTTCAACTTTTAAGTAAAAATGTAAGGTAAATATACCTGTTTTTCAGAACAAGTTATCAAAATATACTATGGGTTGAATTCTGTCCCCTGAAATTGATATGTTGGTCCTAAGCCCCACTATCTAAGAATGGAACTTTATTTGGACATAGGGTCTTTATAGAGGTAATCAAGTTAAAATGAGGTCATTAAGGTGAGACTTAATCCATATCACTGGTATCCTTATAAAAAGGGGAAATTTGGGAAAATATATGTAGAGAAAAGACATAGAGAGGAAACACATGGGGAAGATGGCCATTTCTAAGTCAAGGAGAAAGGCCTGAAACAAGTCCTTCCTGAACAGCCCACAGAAGGAACTAACCTGTTAATGTCAGCACGATGGCAGACTAGGAGGTTCCCAGCCCATACCCCCCCCCACAGAAACAAACATTTGATAGTATCCATAAATAAAACTGCCTTAGTGGGAGCTTTGGAATCTAGGTGGATAACCTAGAAGAAATGGATTAATTTCTAGTAACATATAACCTGTCAAGACTGAATCATGAAGAAATAGAAAATCTTAAAAGACCAATAATGAGTAATGAGGTTGAATCACTAATTAAAAACCTCCCAATAAAGAAAAGACCAAGACCAGATGGCTTCACTGGCAAATCATACTAAACATTTATTTTTTTTAAAGATTTGTTTATTTATTTTAGAGAGAGAGTGTGTAAGTAAGGGGAAGGGGCAGATGAAGAAGAGGAGGGTGAAGGAGAGAATCCCAAGCAGACTCCCTGCTGAGTGTGGAGCCCAACACGAGACCTGATCTCATGACCCTGAGATCATGACCTAAGCCAAAATCAAGAGTTGGACACTCAACCAACTGAGCCACCCAGGCACCCTGAATTTATACCAAACTTTTAAAGAAGAATTAATGTCAATCTTTCTCAGTTCCTTCCAAAATGTCAAAGAGGAGACATTTCCAAACTCATTTTATGAGGCCAGCATTTCCTGGATCCCAAAACCAGATAAGGACACCACAAATAAAGAAAATTATGGGCCAATATCCCTAATGAATATACATGTAAAAATACTCAACAAAATACTAGCAAATCAAATTCAACAGTACATTAAATAATGTAGATAGTAGACAATACACCATCAACTGGCACTTATCCCTGGGATGCAAGAATGGTTTGACATATGCAAATCAATAAATGTGATATACCACATTAACAGAATGAAAGGTAAAAATTATATATAATCATCTCAACAGATAAAGAAAAAATCATTTGACAAAATTCAACACCTCTTCATGATAAAACTCTCAACAAATTAGGTATAGAAGGAAGAAATTTACCTCAACATGAGAGGCCATATATGACAATCCCACAGCTAACATTATACTCAATGGTAAAAGACTGAAAGATTTTCCTCTGTGATCAGGAACAAGATAAGGATACCCACTCCTGCCACTGTTCAACATAGTACTGGAAGTCACAGCCAGAGCAATTAGGCAAGACAAATAAATAAGAGGCATCCAAGTTAGAAAGCAAGAAGTAAACTCTTTATTTGCAGATGACATGATCCTATATATAGAAAACTCTAAAGACTCCACTAAAAACTGTTAAAACTGATAAATGAATTCAGTAAAGTTGCAGAATACAAAATTAACATACAAAAATTAGTTGTGCTTCTATACACTAACAACAAACTATCTGAAAAAGAAATTAAGAAAACAATCCCATTTACAATGGCACCAGAAAGAATAAAATACTTAGGAATAAATTGGAACAAGGAAGTAAAAGAAGTGTACACTGAAGACTACAAAACATTGATGAAAAATTTAAAAAGATATGAATAAATTGAAATATATCCCATGTTCATGAACTGGAAGAATTATGTTGTTAAAATGTCCAAAATTACCCACAGATTCAATGCAACTCATCAAAATTCCAGTGGCATCTTCACAGAAATAGAAAAAAAAAAAAACTATCCTAAAATTCATGCGAACACAAAAGATATTGAACAGAAAAAGTGATCTTCAGCAAGGCAAACATAGCTGTAGGCACCACACTTCCTGATTTCAAACTATAGTTCAAAGCTACAGTAATCAATATAGTATATTACTGGAATAAAAACAGATACATAGACCAATAGAACAGAATAGAAATCCGAAATAAATCTATGCATTTGCAGTCAACTCATCCCTAACAAGGGTGCCGCAAACACTTAACAGGGAAAGGAGAGTCTCTTCAATGAATACTGTTGAGAAAACTGGATATCTAAGTGCAGAAGAATGAAATTGGATCCTTACCTCACATCCTATACAGAAATAAACTCAAAATGTACCAAAGAATTAAACATAAGAGCTGAAACTATGAAACTACTAGAAGAAAATATAGGGAAATATCTTCCTGACATTGGTCTGGGCAAGAATTTTTTGGATTTGCCCCCAAAAGCACAGGCTCCAAAAGCAAAAATAAACAAGTGGGATTGCATCAAACTAAAAAGCTTCTACACAGTGAAGGAAACAATTAAAAGACTGAAGAGACAACCTAAGAATGGGAGAAAATATTTGAAAGCCATATGTATGATAAGAATTAATATCCAAAACATGTAAGGAACTCGACTCAGTAAGAGGAAAATAAACAGATTTTAAAAATGAGCAAAGACCCTGAATCCAGATTTCTCAAAAGAAGGCATGCAAATGGCTAACAGGTATATGAAAAAGTCCTCAACATCACTAATCATCAAGGAAATGAAAATGGGAACTAGTTCGTCTCATGTCACAATGAGATATCTCCTCACACCTGTTAGGATGGCTGTTATTAAGAAGACAAGAGATCACAAACATCTGTACACCATTGGTGGGAATACAAATTGGTATAGCCATTATGTAAAACAGTTTGGAGGTTCCTCAAAAATTTTAAAATACAACTACAATATGATCCAGCCATCCCATTTCGAAAGAAATCAAATTAGTATCTCAAAGAGATATCTGCACTCCACTTGTTATAGCATTATTCACAGTTGTCAAGATATAGAAACAACCTAAATATCCATTGACATATGAATGGAAAAAGAAAACGTGGTATATGTATACAATGGAATGAATATTAGAGCCTTAAAAAACAAGGGAATTCTGTCACTTGCGACAACCTGGATGATCCTAGAGGACATTATGCTAAGTGAAATAACCCAGATACAGATCCAGAAAAAACAAATGCTGCATGATCTCACTTATATGTGGAATCTAAACAAATCAAACTCATAAAAGCAGAGAGTGGAATGGTTTCTAGGGGCTGGGGGATGGGGAAATGTAGAGATGTTTGTAAAAAAGCCTGGCTTCGAGAGTGATGCTTAGTTATGCAGTATGAACAAGTTCTGGAGATCTAACTTACAACACGGTGACTGTAGCTAATTATACTGTATTGTGCACTTGAAATTTGCAAAGAGAGTAGATATTAAGTGTTCTCACCACACACATACACAAATGGTAACTAGATGAGGTGATGGAAATGTTAATTAATTTGATTGTGGTAATCATTTCACAATGTATACATATATCAAAATATTGCATTGTATACCTTAAATATACACAATTGTTATTTGTCAATCATGTCTCAATAAAGCTGGAAAAAAATAAAATTACAGTTTTGAAAAAAAGAAAAACCAACTCTGCTGACACCTTGATTTTGAACTTCTGGCCTCCAGAATTTGAGACAATACATTTCTGTTGTTTAAGCCACCCACTTCATGGTGCTTTGCTGTGACAAACTTAGTAAACTAATACAGAGTAGTAAAATGAATTGTCATACTGAATACACCAAGAACCAAGATGAAACCTACTTTTCTGGTTCTATCCTGTGTGCTTTTTCTGGTAACTTAGATGCTTTCTGTCTAACAATTCATTAACCCTCCTCTGCTTCCACCTCCTAACTATCCATTTTTGAAGTTAGCAGGAGCTTCCTGGTCTGGAATGTTGTGCATAAGGCAAATACCTTAGCGCAAGGTGAGAGTATGCTTTCTGCTTCCAGGATGCTTATACCTGTGCTGAGGATACTCTAACGTATTCTAAAGTGAGATGTGACATTATCACGTGCAAGTTAGTTCACAAGGAATAACAAAATCACACTACCCCTCAAACATGACCCTCATAGGTTGTTCAGATATCACTGGAGCTGAGACGTCTCAGGACCTCCACCATGGCTCCAGTTCACCCAAGGAAGTATACATAAGGTAAAGGAGCCAACTGCCTCTCATATTCTCCTAGTTATTTCATAATTCAGGCCCCAAATGCTTTGTAAACTAAAATGCTATACAAATGTTAACATAGTGTTTTCATGTATGCAAATCCAGGCCTTGAAATTATAGAATACAGACAGACTTGGAAATGATTAATGGCAGACTAATGAGATTGTATAACTATGCAATCCATGAATAGAATCTTATAAAAAATGAACTGTTAGTCAGAAGATACTGCGTTTTGCCAAAATGCCATTCCTGTAAGGGCATCGTGTCCCATTATCAGCTCAGTGGCATCAATCATGTGGACACCATTGTCAAAGGTGTCATTAGAGGGACTCTAAGTTCTGATAAGCTAACCCAGTTCTGTTATGAAGCTTATTTTAAGCTGTCTTGGCTTTTTGTTTCATTCTGGATCTTGAGAGCTTTTCTTAGAAGAACAGTTTTTCACATGGTTCAGGACCTAAAAATCACTCCATTGTACTATAAAATTCTCCAATATTCAGCATAGGTTCTCTTGTTCTAGATGGACATGGGCATATCTATGAGTTTTAGGGTTTATTAGCTATAGCTCCAAACAAAAGAGGGTTAGTCTAGTTACTAGCATGTCATGACACTTGACTTAAGCTCAGAAGCCAGGATTCTCGAGTAGCTTCGGACCCATGGTCTGTGGTTTTAGGGAAACAGTATATGACCTAACTTCAGGAAACTTGGATTCTCATCCCAGCATTGTCATTGTTTTGACACTATATAGTTCGGAGATTATTTATGTACTCTGAACTTTCCCCCCCTGAGAATTTAGTTCAGTGAGTTTTGGCAAATATATATGCCCATGTAACCCTACACATGTAGTAGTGTAGAACGTTTCCATTACCCCAGATTGTCCTCTCCTGGCTCTTTCCTGTCAATCCCCCTGAATCCATAAAGGGATTGTCACTTTTCTCACCTCTGTCACCACAGACCACAGAGTTGGTTTTCTTATTGTAGAACTACATATAACATGCACTCTTTGCGTCTGGCTTCCCCCACTCAATGTAATACCTGTGAGATTGATCCATGTTATTGCATGACCAGCCAATTCCCCCCTTTATTGCTGAGCCAACGTCCTTGTATAAATGGATGTATATGAACCATTCTTAATTAATAAAAGGAGTAATCTGAATTTGAGACCTAGATCCACTGCAACTAGCTCTGTGATTTCGGGCAGGTATTTGACTCTACTGACTTGTTTTCCTTATCTGTATAACATGGAGAATAATCTCACCTCTCCCTCTCTGTTTAACAGTTTACAGCGAGGATTACACACACTAAAGGTCCTTCCCTCACCACTATTACCACTCCAGTCCAGCAATCATCCTCTCCTGCCTGAACCTCACACAAATCAATGTGTAGAGTATTGTATAATTTCAGTGTGCAGTGCAGCATGTACACTTTCATGCGTGGCTTTTGTTCAACACAATGTCTGTGAGATTAATCTACATTAGCCTGCCAACTAATCTTCCAACTTCCGTCATTCTCCTCTTGGCAGCCAGGATGAACTTTTAAATGTAAATCAGAATACATCATTCCCTTCCTTAAAATTCTTCAAGGGCTCCCCTCTTCCCTTAGAACAAAATAGAAAATTTTATCAGACCCTACCTGGACCTGCTTCCCCTTCCCCCACCCATCCTCACTTCTTGCCCCTCTCCCATCACTCAATATACTTTGTTTCTTTGTCTCCAAAATGCTCCATTCATTCCTACTATGGAACCTGAAGAATGCTTTTCCTTTCTATCACAAGTATGCTTGTTTCTTACATTTAGACCTCAGCTTAAATGTCCCCATCTCAGGGCACCTGGGTGGCTCAGTTGGTTAAGCATCTGCCTTCGGCTCAGGTCATGATCCTGGGGTCCTGGGATCGAGCCCCATGTCGTGTTGGGCTCCCTGCTCAGTGGGGAGTATGCTTCTCCCTCTCTTTCTGCCCCCCCCCCACTTGTGCTCTCTTTCTGCTAAATAAATAAAAATAAAATCTTAAAAAATAAATGTCCCCATCTCAGAGAGGCCTTCTCTGACTTCTCTAACTCAGTGGAGAATCATGCTAGGCACACAGAAATTGCTCACTTATTATTTGTTAGATGAATGAATAAAGGGGAGTGGGAACATTTTGTATACTATAAAGCATAAAATGCATGTGGACATTTGTTAGTTTTTTTAAAATAACAAACATACATAATAAAATATATATTCATAAGTTAGACCATGTCTTTGTGGCCACTACGAAAAAAGACTGGCATAGATCCTGCTTTCCAGAAGCTTCCACCTACAGTGTACCGTAAGAGATAGGGAGACTTGAAACTATCTAATGATCTGGAAATGATAACTGAAAAACATATTAGCCAAAGTTCCTGAGGGTTTATGTCTGGCATGTGAGAGGTTTCCTATGGGAGGGAAGACATGGGAAGTGTTGGAGTCTGTAAAAAGATTGGGTTTAGTTTCATGGGATAATGGGAGGGCAATGACAATGAAATTATTGTTGTTGATTTTTCCTTCTTACTTTTATAAATCAGAATGTTAGTGCATAAATTATCAGTAAATACAATTTAGGGTATCTTCTAAATAAACTCCATTTTCCTTCTCCTGAAATTAACAATGTTTTGCTCTGGCTATTGATCATGCTGGCGGATACCCAAGGCATACTCAACACTCCTGCTGCAAACAGCTAGTTTTAAGTTCTCCTTTACCTCTTCCAGTCTCTTCAAGACAGAATTGCATTTGTCCCCAAGCCTGTATATTCATGTTGTATTTATTGTTTTATAAATTGATAAAATATGCGTAGAAAAAAAAGAATTATTTTGATGAAAACTAAGTGGAGCCTTTTGGAAAGACTGGATAAAGGTGATTTGCCTTTTTTTTTTTTCTGTTGAAATAGGTGTGGGCAATACTATCGTAGAAGATTTGGAGAGGGTTGTAGAGATCTAGATATATTCTGCATTCAGATTGCTTTAGGTGGTCTTCAAGTTCTCTCATAATTTAAGGAAACAGAAACTCAAATATTTGCTTTTAGGCAAGTTATTTCTATACAAAGAAAACTCTGGATCTACATCAAAAGATTAGCAAACAACAACTCTTCTGATTAATGAACTAACTAAAGGTTCTGACTCACGTGAGAAAAAAAGTGCTTCCATGGAGCTGAATGTAGTCTGTTTTTCTATTTTGGAAGTATAATCAGTCATCAGAATGGAGAAACTGAGACTCTCATTCAACTTTGTAATTCACCACTGCTAAATCCAGTGTTCATTTCTTAGTCTTCTTCGTATTTGAACTTAAGCTCTTGAAACAGTCAATTTTCTCCTCCTCCTTGAACTATTTTCTTCACTTTGTTCCCAGGAACCACTCCTTTTGTTCAGTTCCTACCTGGATGATTCCTCCAATTCAATCTATTTTTTTCCTGGTTCCTCCTCATCTTTTCTAACCCAGGGCTTAATTTTTAGACGTCACCTCTTCTCTAAGGCTGAGACCTTTGGTGGTCTTGTCTGGTCTCATGACTATAAATATTATCTATACACTGATAACTCCCACATTTATATCTCCAGCCTAGCCTACTCATAGGAACTCTGGGTTTGTATATCCAGCTGCTCACTCACTGTCTCCATTCAGATATTTACTAGGCATTTCAAAGTTAGCATATTAGAAACCTCACTTCTCTTCCTCCTCCCCAAACTCCTTTACCATAGTCTCCATCTCAGTAACAACTCCATCCACCCAGTTATTCAGTCCAAAAAGCTTGGAGCTCTTTTATTTCACTCCTTTACAGACCAGTTTGATCTATTAATGATCTGATCGGCTCTACTTCAAAAGTAATGCCAAATTTAATCTCTTCTCACCACTTGCCCCTCATTCAATTCACCACCATCTTGAAACTGTACTTATGCAAAGCCCTCTAAGTCTCTCTCTTCTACGTTGGATCCCTTACCATCTATTCTTAAGAAAGCAGCTTGAGTATTAATAAAAAAAGAGAATTAATAAAATATCTTCTTTTAAGATTGTTGTAGAGACTAAATATAAAGAAATTAGGAGAGTGTCTGCAGAGGGCAAGCCATAAATCTTCTCTAATGTTGTTGTTATAGGACATAGTTACACCAAGTTTTCCATTTCTCCCATGAATCTTAAATAGCAAATTTCTCCCCTGCATCCATAAATATATTCATGTTTCCAAAAACATTTCCTTGAATGTGCATCCCTCCTCAGCCTCCTTATCCAACTCTGGCTCCTTTTAACAAACAAACTTATTTCAGCACTAATGTACTCTCCTGGTAATGCTTCCTCATCTTGCATTCTACATCTTTCTCTTCAATTCTTGGATGAGCTGTCTTTCACTATGGCCCTGATGCTATAACACACAAATCCACCGAGTGTTCTCTGCTTTTGTGAGTATAGAGAATACTTTCCCTCAGTATCTCCTCCAGTGATTTCCCTGATATGACTCCTGATTCTTCTCTTACGCTGAGATAACTAATTTAATGCACATATCTTCAGATCTTAGTTGTTAGTGTTTGTGAGGATTTTGATTGCCAAGTGTGGCCCTCTTCTCTACGCCTACACTGAATTATAGTGATCAAGCCAATGGCCTTTAATACCACCTACTCCTCAAAGATTTCCAGTTCATATCTCTAGCTCAGATGTTTCCCTTAGCTTTAGAATGCCTGAATATGCTCCTCAAAATCAAAATGATCAAAACAAGGACATATAACGGCATTGTTTGCAATTAAAAAAAATGGAAATAATCTAGGGGCATGAACAGAAGTGGGGATAAATTGTAGTATGGTCAGTCAATATACTGTTATACATCAGGAAAGAGGAATAAACAATAGCTACACAAATAAATTTGGATGAATCTCAAATAATAACAAGGTAGAGTGAAAGAATTATCAAGAATGCTATATGCTGTATAAAAATTAAGCATTTTGGGGTGCCTGGGTGGCTCAGTTGGTTAGGCGACTGCCTTCGGCTCGGGTCGTGATCCTGGAGTCCCGGGATCGAGTCCCGCATCGGGCTCCCTGCTCGGCAGGGAGTCTGCTTCTCCCTCTGACCCTCCTCCCTCTCATGCTCTCTGTCTCTCATTCTCTCTCTCTCAAATAAATAAATAAAATCTTAAAAAAAAATTAAGCATTTTATTATACGAGAATATATCCACAAGTGGTAGAACTGTGAAGGGAAGGGAAGGGAATGATTCTGGATAGTGAGATGGGTTTGCAAAGAAGCATGCAGGTGGCATCAATGTTAGAAGTAACATTCTCTGTGTAGTGAGCTCACAAATATTCATTTCCTTATGATTCATAACTTGCTTATATATTTTATATATTCTTTTTATTTTTTACATAACAATTCTATAATAAAGCCAAAACCAGATTTATATTATCCCCAATGTAAGAGGCTTTCTCTTTCTTTTTCTTTCTTTCCTTTCTTTCTTTCTTTCTTTTTCTTTCTTTCTTTCCTCCTTTCCTCTCTTTCTTTCCTCTTTTTCCTTCCTTCCTTCCTCTTTCTTTCTTTCTTTCTCTTTCTTTCTCTTTCTTTCTCTTTCTTTCTTTCTTTCTTCTTTCTTCTGTTTCCTGTCTTAGTTTATGTCAACATCATTCACCTATTTGCTCCAGTTAGAAAATTTAACCACATTTTAAAATTTCTTTTTTTTCTGTCACATTCAGTTATAAAACATGTTATCATGTCCCATCCTCAATTTGATTTTACACAGACTTAAGCATCAAATCTAACTCTTTGTCTCTATTCCCAGGATAACTGTCATACTCAAGTTTAGGAACCCATCAAATGTGCTCCTTGTCTCCTGTAATTTACCTGAGGTCTTGCCCCCCAAACACAGATTTGATTATCATTTTTCTAGTTGGAATCTTAGCCAGCTTTCCAAATCTCACAGTCTGACCTGAGTTACCTGCACACCCCATCTCCTATGATTTGATAGCTATTTATTTCTCTAACTCCTAGACCCCATGATCTTCCATTCTTCAAAGTATGGACCCTCTACCTTTATGGACCCTCATACCTCATGCCTCTTCTTGGAGGGTCTTTTCCTTCCTCCTATATCTGCATAACATCTTCTTGTCATTTAAAGCTCAGAATAAATATAATCACTGGCTACCTATATACATTCATCATTCACCCTCCTGGTTCCCATTGCTCTCTGTGCATATTTGCATCATTGTACAAGTTTACTCAATTCTGATGGTTTTCTGCCTCCCTATCAGCTAGACCATTAGCTCCTTGAAGACAGACAGATTGTCTTATTTGTCTTATTCATCATAATGTGTGCTAATCTGGATGTATGGCATGATTACCTTCCGTTTTAAACATATATCCCAAGTTCAAGATTCTGTAACTCCAATTCACAGAGTTGATTGATGACACAGAATAAATGTTTATATCTTCTAAAGTGTTCTTTCAAAAACCTTAACTAACCTATTTATAGAAAGTAGTTATGCTATTTATGGTATTACTAGGACCACACTTAAAAATATCATGAAGGTTTATTCTTTATAAACAAAAGTATGCACACATTGGTGAAAAAGATTGTGGGGACAAGGAAAGAAACCAACACATATTGAGTGTCTATGTGGAAGGAACTGGGCAAAGCTCTTCTACACAATTTTATTTAATCCTCTCAACAACCCTTAATTGTGGATATTACATTTTTTGTTAAATGGTGGTGATAATGAGACTCAGGACTCTTAACTATCTTGGCTCAGGTCACAGAGTGAGTTACTGTTTATAAGTCAGGTTAGTTTAGGTTCTGCTGCAGTAAAAAGCAAACCCCAAATATTGGTGTCTTAAAACAATGAACATTTCTTCTTAACTCGTTCTTTACAACCCATGCTGATTTAGCAATTCTCTGCTTATCACCATCACCCTGGAATCTAGGCTGACAGACCAGGCCTGTCTCAAATGTTGTCAGATACCACTGTTCAGGGGTACCTGGGTAGCTCAGTTGGTTAAGCATCTACCTTCGGCTCAGGTCATGATCACAGGGTTCTGGGATCAAGCCCTGCATTGGGCTCCTTGCTCAGCAGGGAGCCTGCTTCTCCCTCTGCCTGCCCCTCCCCCTGCTTGTGCTCTACCGCTCTCTCTCTCTCTCACAAATAAAAAAATCTTAAAAAAAAAAAAAAGATACCACTGTTCACATTTCATTGGCCGAAGCCCCACCTGGCCACACCTAACTCCAAGAGGCCGAAGAAGTATTATGCTAACATTTTTCCCAGAAGGAGGAAAGCAAGAATCATTTAGGAAACAATACTAATGACCATTCCAGGTATGAAACTAAAAATTAAAATCACATCTGGCTAATTTCTAAGTTTATCCCCCTTTCTAGCACAGCAACCATTTTAATTTTTTTCTCCCTTTGAGATTAAATTACATTTTACAAAGAAACCTAATATATGGTCCTTGAGGAAGGAATATGGAATCTCTGCTCCAGTGATTCTCAAGTGTCAGTGTCCATCAGGATCACTTGCAAATTCTAGGACTCCACATCCAAAATTAGAATCTTCTAGGGGGAGGGGACGGAGCTTGTATTTGGAATAAGCTCCCAAGTATATGGGTTGTTAGCGGGGAACCATATGTTGAAAGAACACTGCTCTAGGTCTAAGGTTTCAAACCCTCACCAACTTATTCTAAATTGTCTTGCTGCTTATTACATGTGTTTCCTTCCTGAGGATTCTTCAGTGCAAAGTATAACACATGCTTCTTATGAACACATGATCCTCTCAGATTCTCTTCTAAAGCAGAGTCACTGCCTCTCCTGAATTTCTTTGAGTATGGGAGAGGACAGAGCTTACTGAATAATTCATTTCATCCCTGGACTACTTAAAAGGGGCTCTGCTCAAGGCAGTAGAAACTTTCAGATGATTCATTTTAGAGCCACTGATCAAAAAGTACAGCTAATGTGAACAGGTAAGCTCAGGTGATTGATATCTTTCAAGGGACAAAATCCCTATCACTAGGAAAGAGGCTGAGTAATGAAACCAAGTACCAGACAGGCAGAGAAACCTTTCTCTCCCTTTAGGCTTTAAAATAAATTCAGTTGTAGTCCCCTGCAAGCCTCAGACTAGACATTACCATGTCTAAATGGATTCTACAATGTTGGCATCATGTTTCTGGGTCTGAGCTGATAGTGCCTTGTGGTGTTGGTGAATGAGGCAGGCAAGGAATGAAACTGACAGGTCCAGGAAAACATCAAAAATCCCTCAGAAACACAGTGAAGGGGGAGAAAGTCAGCCCTCATCAGACAGAAAGGAGGCAATTCTCACAGAGCTCCTGCATGTATGTCCCTCCGAGGGAGTGTTTTGTTTCACTTGGCTCCCCGTGCCAATCAAAATGCCCCCTTGGCAGTGGATAAAATAAAATAAAGAAGGCAGAAATAAATGCCAAAACAAATTCATGCACAGAATGACCTTCCAAATGCTGCAAGGCCCAGCTAAGCTGTCCTCTACCAAAATGAACTGAAAGGGCAAAGGGAAAAAAATCTATAATTTAACTTCAGCTAGAAAAATCTTTAAAATGAGCTGAGGTACTAAAATATTTGCAATCTCTTCTTTCTGATGGTGACCTAACATTCAATGAATGCCTGATAATGTGCCAGGTATTTTATATACATTTTCTCCTATTATATTATAATAGCATTGTGAGATGGATGTCATTGTCTCCAGTTCATATTTGAGGAAATAAGCCAGAGGTTAAGTAAATTGCCCAAGGTCACACTGGAAAGAAGTGAGTCTGAGATATTTATTTTGTTTTACTATAAAATTCATCACATTTTTCCCACACAAAATGACCCTTCAGATTTGTATCAGAATAAGAAAACTCCACTCAATACTTTGAAAATGTCAATGTTCTTCTCTCCCCTTTGTTTGATGGCAAGAAAAGTGCCCCATCCAAATGGTCAGCTGGCTATGAAGCGGCTGAAGACAAATGTTGTAAAAGTGTACAGATACATGTTTTATACCTACAGTTTAATTTAGGTATAAGAACCTTGCTCCACAAGGCCAGACTCTAGGACTAGTAATCTAGACCTGTGATCTTCAGAAATATTCAGGAGAACCTACACTTCCTTTCAGTCTGCTTGGGTGCTTACCAGCAAGGATAATACAGCTGAGGGCCACTGGCCAAGGCATACAAGGAACTTTACATAATCCCAGTAGACAAAGCCATAGAGTCCAAGGGCAACTAGAAAAAGGAAAACCTCCTGTCACCAGACCTATTGCATCATGTCAGCCTTGGAGAAAGAACTCAATAGTTCTCTCATCATTCCAGCATGAGACTTGGGCAGAAATCCAGCCAGAGAGGAGAGATTGTCCACATAGCCTTCCTTGGCCCCATAGGTTCAGATGGGACTAATCACCGTAGTACCAGCTATTGTAAGGTTGTAACTGACAACCCAGTAGTCCTCTCTCCACAAGATGCCTCATCCCCTCCATTGTGCTGTTTGATACGGAAAGGTATGCACCTCCTCCAGCCCACTAAACAAGAATCAAACGCAGAGCAAGGAGCTTGAAGAGTGAGCTAACTCAGAAGGCTCTAGCACTAATATAGGCTATTAGATAAAAAAATGAAAAGTACACAGGTTCAGGAGTCAGACACATCTGAGTTGTCATCTAAACTCGGCTACTAACTAGTTGAGTGACCTTGGACAAGCTACTTAACGTCTCTGAACTTCACAGGGTCACTGTGAAAAACAAACATAAGTTTTTGAAGGGAAGCAAAGGGAAGTAGAGTGGTCAAGAACACAGTCTTTGGAGTAAAATTGACTGGAGACCAGCTCCACAATTGAATATCCGTGTGATACTGTGCCGGGTAATGTAGTTTACTTCCTAAGCCTCAGTTCCCTCATCTTGGAAAATTGGGCTGATATATATACCTTGTGTTGGAGGTACACAGAGCAACACCAGTGGAGCTTAAAAACAGCTCTAGTTGAAAAAGTAAGAAACAGCTATAACATTACATTCATACATTACACATTATATAAGAACACATTCACACAAAACACACATATAAATACAATGGAATGGTTACCTGTGGGATGGGGAGAAATTGGAATGGGATTTGAGAATAAAAAGGGATAAATCAATTAATTAAATGAAAAAGGATCCTTGTATAGATAAGTAATAAAAGCAGTGCCATATACATACTAAGTAGTGCAATTAACTCAGAGCTCTAAAACAGAGGTCTTTCACAAACCAACAGTAAAATTAGGGGTAATAGTTGGGGGGGTATCTCCTGGGGTTGGTGGGGGATTAAGTGTGGAAAAGCTTGGGAAGGTTTTAGTGGATTATCTGCCACCTGCCCCATGATGGTAATGGTTTTATTAAGATCCCTAATTGTGTAGCAACACTCCCTCCTATTTTCCCACTAGGAAGCTTGGATGGTTTTCTGAGGGACATCCCCAGGTACTTTTTTTTGAGAAGCAGGTTATTGCCAAGAATATCTGCAAAATCCATTTTTCTACCTTTTCCACAATTCAGATTTACAAAAGTGGAGTCTACCTTCCCAAATTCACCCTTCTTTTTGCAAAGGACACAAGCAAAAAACTCTCTGATATAACATAGAAGACTAGACTCTGGCCTGTAAAAATATGAAGCTGATATGAGCTAAAAGCGAATTAGGCTAAGTTGATCATTTCTCATCTTTGATATTCAAAATAACTTGGCCAGGTTACATTTATTTATGTGTCAGACTATTAAGGGGGCACAGTGGTCTTGTACCATCTAATCCTTTATTAAACCAAAATTAAAAATAATTTTTGAATTCTATTATTAATATCCTCCTTCTGTGAAAAGTATCTCCCTCAGCAGACCCTATTGACATTCAGTCTAGACACTGCTGGAGGAACTCACTTCATGAATATCAATAAATGTGTTGCATAGAAATGGGAGGATATAAAATTATTTCTGAGCATTTGACAGTTGCTAAATGTTAATATAATAATTAAAAGTGCAGACTGTTTAAATGCTAGGTATGTTCCTCGTGTGGCAGCGCACATTGGTCAAATGAGGACAGCTTCTTTGTTAGAAGGCAGCTTAGGGAAGAAACAACCTTACCTTCAGCTCCTTTTGGCTTATACATTCAGTGACTCCTACAGAGAAAGAGAGGAAAGGGCTTCTTTTCAAAATGCCTTCGACAGCCCAGCTTATACTCTTGATTTAGGAAAAAGAAATCCAAAAGTATATTTATATAATCTCTTGCCTTCATCTTCTTTCTCCCCCAACAGCAGACACATTTAAATACTAATGGATTAGTTAGAGGGCAAAAGAAGTCTGGTTGGCTGCGGTTCTCCCCTTCATTTCCACTATCTACCCTACCCCTCACCCAATACCCCCTCCCACCCTGATACCCTTATTCAATTGTTCTGGGTAGGAATCTGGGCTTCACTAATTTTTAAAAGTTCACCAGTTCTTCCTAATGTACAGTCAAGGCTGATACTTGATTAACTAAAGCAATGGTTTTCAAACTTGAGTGGATTTAAGGTTTGTCTGGCATGCTTGCAAAAAATAGAGATTTCTAGGATCCACCCCCTGGGGTTTTGGGTAGGACATGGGAATCTGTGTTTTTAGCAAACACCCAGGGATTATGATTCAGGTAGTCCAAGGAATGCATATTGAGAAAACTGCACTGGCTGTATTTTTCATTTTCAGCTTATATAAGTTCTTTACCTCAGCTGTTGAAGAAATGCAGATCAAAGGGCAGGACTACACTCTGTTGCCCTCAATCAAGATACTTTAAATAAAGCCAAGTACATTTTGCTGATAACATTTGCAGGAGCCACCCCAAAAGAATATGGGGAAAGAGATGTAGTATTTACCAAGCACTTACTATGCTCCAGGCATTTTACAAACGCTCTCTAATCTAAGCCTCAAAGCATACAGGTAGAAAGAGGTTATGTATCTTTTCCTGGACCCTACTGCTGAAGAGGGCGAACTGGAGTTCCTCTTACATTCTTTCTAAATCCAAGGACCCTGGGAATGGAGGGCAATGGGTCAGGGGTTGGGACATCTAAGTACCAGTCTCTAATTCTGACTCTTCCTCATTCCTGTATATTATGAGCAAGCACCCAAACACTCTCAGTTTTTATATCAGCATCTGGCCAGGTTGGGGATGGGGCAGGGTGGGGTGGGGAGATGGCATCTGCCTCTGCCTGCTTCAGTAAGATCATGTGCAGGTGAAGATGCATGAGGTTTGTGCACGTGAAAGCACTTGAGATTTGTTGGAGGAAAACCATTATGTAGATGAATAAGATTTAGTTTGTAAAAAGAAAAAAATACTAATATGGTTGGATACCCTATGCATTTGTTCATTTGTCCATGCATCCATTCATCAAACATGATTTCAACACTTAGTGTTTACAGAACCCAGAAGACTGGAAAGGTACTGGCTCTCCACAGACAAAATATTTTCAGCTTGGTGGCAAAAGGAGGAAGTGAAGTAGATGGAAGACAATGAAAAATAGAGAAGAAGGATTGAGGAAAGTAGGAGCAGGGAGAAGAGATAGAATGTGGGTTAAGGAGAGTTGGACAGGAAAAGAACACATTTATGGAAACATAAATGTTTTACACTTTACAAAATGCTTTAACATGTAGAGGAATCACCTTGAAGAATATTGTTAGAAGAGATTCCTGGACCCCCACCCCCAGAAATTTTGATTTAGTGGGTCTGGGCTGAAACTGCTGGTTGTAGGTTAGATTGTAGTTCATGGACAGACGATGTTTTGAGTGGTACTGATTTAATTCTCAGTACAACACAAGGAGGCAGGTAAGGCTGGTGTTATAACCCCCATTTTCCATTCTCATTAAAAAGAAGAAGTAAGAAAAAAGAAGAAAGAGGAGGAAGAGGAGAAGGAAGAGGAGAAAGAAGAAATTGAAGTTCAGAGAAGTTAGGGAACTAGTTTAAGGCCTCAAAGCCACCAGGACTTCGTGATTTCAAGTCTTACACTTCTCTCTATGTGAATGATTTAAGTTCAATATTCTTTGAGGTTGTGCATGGGGAACTCTGAATGACTATTGCCTTCAAAGTGGAGAGCCTTGCTGTGGGTACAAATATTGTCTTAATGGATTGTAAGGAATTTCCTTTAACCATAAATTCTCTGAGAAATAGTCCCAGCAAGATATAATCTATTTCTGTTCCTTAAAGAGTCAACATTCCCACAGCAGGAGAACTAGATGTCAGAAGGCCTCTTTGTAGAGATTGGCAAGGTATATAACCTCCTTCTCATTAAGTTTTAACCACCTCTTGGAGCTGTAGTGAGAATTAACCTGATCCAAAATACTTTTGGCAATTCATGACACATAGTAGGTTTTCTACAAAGGCTAGTTCCTGAATTTCCCTTTTCATTCTCAATCCAGCTAAGAATAATTGAGCACTAGCAAAATAGTGAGAATTTAAGGTATGCTGAGATATGGGTGAGGCCCCTAATTTACTTTAGATTATTTAATTCTCTGCACAATCCTAGGATGCTGTTTCTCTGAGTTTTCCCATTTCATAAATGAGGAAACTGAGGCACAGAATAGCGAAGATCTTTTCCTATTTTCCCACTAATTCGAGGTAAAGCTAGGAGTTTAACCAAGGCAGTTTCCTGAGCCTGCTCTCCTAAGCATGCTGTGAGGTTGCTTTTCCAGCCTGTCAATCAAGATGTTTCCATTATGCAATTCTACCATGAGCCAATGTCTGTACCAGATGTAGGGAATGCTGCAAAGATGAATATGTTTCTTGTCCTGTGGTTGAAAGTTATCATAAATTCTTCTAGGGCAGGGCCCTGTTTTACTCATCACTGTGTTTTGTATTGAGTGGGCACTCAGTGAATATCTACTGAATGAAAAAGTGATTTCAGCTCACTAATTTTATTTTGATCAAGTAAACACTGATGCATCAATTAATCCACATTAACTTTAAACATACATATACATACATAGGCATATATGTTTGTGTACATATGCATATGTGTACACATGCACAAACACACACACTCACACACATACACACAAAAGCTCCCGCAAGACTTAATGACGTATAATACTCAGGGATGACACTTTGGGTCCAGAACTTTTTAAGTAGCCAACAATGATTCACATGTACAGCTATGGTTGAGAACCTGGCTGACATAAAGCTTAAATATATAGGTCTATGTTCCCACAGTAAGGTGCAAAAATTAAAATTCAAGCATTTCAACATCAGTGATTAGCCACTTATTTTCTTCCCCCTAAAACTTGACAATATAACTATGGAATCCCAATAGTAATAGTGAGCTCACTATCTCAAATGGAGATTGGGAAGCAAGCCATTTTAGGAGGACTTATCAGACTAGTTTGAACCCTATGCCCCTGACTCCCAAAACAGATCTATAAAGGTCTCTCAAAAGGGTATATGCCCTGGTTAGTAATTGTTCTTATAGAGAAATTTACTTAAATTCTCCTTTGCTCTTGGTGAGTTTAACGAAATAAAAACTTCTTATGCCAAAAAAAAAAAAAAGAGAGCCCGATGAACTTCGACAATAAATGTTGAAGCTGAATGTTAGCAAATGATTCTGCCTCTCTGCTGGTAACCTTAGCCTCCACTTGGTCTTTAGCCATGGCAGGTGATTGTTTATATGTAGCTTAATTAGTTAACCATAGTTAAGTGCTTCAAGAGCTCATCAGTTTGGCATTAAAGGACAATTACCCATCATAACTGGATTCCCAGGGCACTTGATGAAGCTGAGTCATATACCTGACCCTGAGTGGGGATAATTAGGCAAGGGCAGAGTGCTTTGCAAAAACCTCACAAACAAACAGCATGGTCTGCCCAGCTATTGAAGCTCATAAAGCCCATGGCGAGTAGCTCAGTGGAAAAGAGGAGTGAGGTGAAACAGAGACATAAGCCTTTTCTAGCCCAATCTCACCTGAGCCACGTGAGCTCCCGTAACAGCCTGGATCTGCTCCACCTGTGACTGGCTCCATTTGTTTTACAGGAAACCTTCTTTTTGAAAGGGAGCTGCTAAGCTTTTCAGTGCCTGGAGCAGAACATGTTAGTGCCTTGATTCCAAGGGTGTGGATCACATAAATCTGAAGTAGTTCTGGTTTCGGTGGGAATACTGAAACCTTTCTCAGCTGACGCATCTACGAATTAAAGAAGCATGACAGCTTTGAACCGTTGTCAAAAGCTGCATGGAGCTTCATTTCTGGAAGGGGTGTTCCATTTTCTGTTATTTATCTTGGAAGCATCTCCTTAAATCTTTCCCCTGTTCCCTCCACCTGCTTTATTTCCACTCCTCTTTTGGCTCTGCCAGGATAGGTTAAAATACCAGGAATGTGGAGACTGAAAATAATTTAGGGACTCTATCATTACACTGTGTTAGCAAAAACATGAAATTTCAATATTTTGTCAAGAGCTTGTTTTTGAAAGATTTCTATCAACATATACACACATCTCATGTACACCTCATTATTATTATTATTTTTTAGTTGTTTCTCTTTGCTTGTTTTTAGAACAGGAATTTGCAAGCTTGAGAAAGAAATCTTGTCACTGTAAGTGACTGGAGATTTTTCTAAGTCCCCTGTTGGCAAAAATTATATTGTTGAAGGGCAGTACTCGCTTTCATAGATCCAGCTGAGTGAATTTCCAACTTATCATGTTGGTGTCACTGAAGAAAGCATCGATGTTTTATGTTCATGCATTCATTCATGCATTTAGCAAATTTGCACTTGGGGCCTTCTGTGTAGCAAGACCAGTGCCTAGGAGATAAAGAGAATAAAGACCAAAAATAGTGAAACCTACTTTTAAGACTCACAAAGTTGTGAAGAAGGTAAGAACTTTGTACAATATGTTCCCAGGGAGAATATTCAGATGCCCCAAGAAAAGTATAGACAAAATGCTCTGAGAATTGGCAAGAGAGAAGCATTGGTTATGGCTGGGTGGATAGGTTCAGGCACTGCTTCGGTGAGGAGAAGGCAACTGGCAGGGCCTTCAAGTATAGTAAAAAGAGAAAGATCCTGAAATTGTAAAGGAGAGAAGGCAATGGGTGAAAAATTGTTAGGTCAGGGAGCAGAGCTAGGGTACGAATTGTTGTTGGTGACCTTAAGATTATAATAATGCCCATCTACTCAGTTATGTAATTTATTCTCTGACTCCCAGAATGTAGGAAACAAGCCCGAAAAAGGCAGTAGGGATTCATCCATGGATAGGGTGTATGACACTGAAGTTCAAAGAAAAGGATAGGCAGAAGTGTCACTGAAAAGGTGAAGTATAGAATCTAAGATGGAGAAAATATAAAGGAGATGGGTTGTGGGTCAGTAAATATCTTGCAATTAGAGGATTATAGTGAATGTGGTATGGCTAAAGATGAACTGGAGAGACAAAAACCTGAGAATGTAGATGCTCCATATGGTCTAAAAAGGTACATTCCGTAAGATGCAGTAGGAATAAGGGGTAGATGACAGGAGAGGAAACTCACAAAGTTACAGTGAGGAGGAAGTATTACCTGAAGGAGGGCCTTACTTGGTCAGTGACCAAGGAAAACTTCAATTTAGGGCAGAGTAGACTTTGTGGGATCAGATGATTGATAAAGATATTGAGACTCAATTATAGATGGATGAATATTATATACCCTTAGATTCAGTTCAGCTCTGGAAGGGAGACCTAGCAGTTCTGGCATTTACTTCAGCTTCCTTTCCTCCAATCCTTGGATCAGATGTGTCCAGTGGAAGGTAGACAGGAAGATAACTTAGAAACAGTGGTGTAGTCCGCTGCTCAGGAGATGTGGGTGTGACAGGCAGAATAATTCCCTCCACCTCAAAAATGTTCACATCCTAACTCCCACCAAAGCTGTAAATATTTTACCTTACATGGAAAAAGGGACTTTGCACAGTAGATTAAATTAAGGCTGTTGAGCTGGAGAGATTATCCTGGATTACTCATCAACAATCCTTACAAGAGGGAAGCAGGATGTCAGAGTGGCTTTGAAGCTGGAAGAAGAGCCCATAAGCTTAGGAATGCAGACAGCTTCAAGGAGCTCTAAGAAGCAAGGAAATGGATTCTTCCCATGAGCCTCCAGAAGGAATTTTATTTTGATTTTAGCTCAGAAAGACTCATTTTGGACTTCTGACCTCCAGAACTTTAAGATAATAAATTTATGTTCATTTAAGCCACTAAACTGTGGTAATATTTTTACAGCAGCAGCAGTAGGAAAATAATACATTGGGTTTGAGTGAAATGTTGGAAACATATTCTGAGGTAGCAGATGTCTATATTAACTGGAGCCAGACTACACATAGATGACAGTGAGCCTATCACTGGAAGTACCAAGTAGGTTAGACACAGAGGTAGGTGCAACAGTAAGAGAGATGATGGGGTAGATAAGGGGTAAAATAGAAATAATTACCTCAAAGAGATGCCTGAGCAGAGAATGGGGAAAATGCTTCGCACAGTAACCTGGAATATAATAAGTATTTAATATATGGTTTAAAAATGGTTTGTTACAGTGTTGACTTTCCAGCGGGCAAAGTGATCCCTTGGAGGGTACAGACCTTAGGGAATACATTGTTTGGTCCTCCCTAAAGACAATTCTCTATAGGTAAAATTGGATTATATTGAATATCAAAGAAAGCCTGAAGTGGGGAGAGGATTTGTGCATGAACAGGAATGGGTAGAAGGAAGAAGAACAAATGATATGCAGCCTTCTCATCTTGGTCCTACCTGTTTGCCTGGTTGACTGTGCCTACAAGAGCTTCAGGGATCATTAGTACCAGCTGACATGCCACTGCATTCCACCTCTGGCTGCCTCCCTCCCTGAGTCATTGCCCAGTCTATTGCCTGCAGTAATGCCTGAGATCTCTTTGAGATAGGTCCTAGTGCTTACTCATCTCTATATTGCCATCACCTAGTACAATGCCCAGCAAATAGCAAGTACCCAGTTAATTTCCATTAAGTGAATGAACAAAGAAACAGGGTTCTTCTCTTAAAATATTTAAAGACAATATTGCAGTGAGGGGGTATTACAAGGCAGTGAGTAATCCTGTGCTCAGATTCATGGTCCAGATGAATGGTTTCCAAAAGCTGCTGCACACCAACCTACCAACTGATGTCAGACCAGTAAAGATGCTTGATCCCCACCCTGTTGATTATGATTCAGTAGGTCCAGGGTAGGACCTAGGCATGCATTTCTTTAACAAACTCAGCAAGGATTCTGCTTTTCAGACAGGTCTGTGAACCCTTGGTCTTGGCCTCAAAGAAGACAGAGATCATTATGGATGAGGGTGATAAGAGAAAGATTGAGAAGGTAGGATCTCAACTGAGCCTTCAAACATAGGCAAGTTTGGGTAGATGAAGAGAAGAGAAAGAACATCCAGTCAAAGACACGGAGGGACAGACACTGTAAAAAACGGTATTCCGTATCATTTGGCCTCTATATTACAATCCTTCCATAAACACCCTTTAGAAATTGTGTCACTTACTGCTGCATAATGTCACCCCAAAACATAATATCTTAAGTAACAGACATCATATGTAATCTTTCCATTTCTGAGGGTTAAGAATTCAGGAGCAGCATGACTGCGCTTTCTTGAATTGAGGTGTCTTAGGAGGTTGTTTTCAGATGGTGACTGGAGCTGAGTTTTTTCTCAAAGGATTCTTCAGTCTGATACCTGGGTTGGAAAGACTCAAAAGGCTGTAAGTTGGAAAAGCTGGGCCTCTTTCTCTACCTATGTTGTCAGTTTATATGGTCACCATAGCATGCTGAATTCAGATAATTGGGCTTCTTGTAAGGTGATCTGGGACTCCAAAAGCATGTGTTCTAAGAAAGTGCCTTTGTGGGAAGAGAGAAAGAGGGACGGAAGAGCTAAATAGTGATACACATGTAAAATTCAAAATACATGCAGATGAAAAGATGAAAATAGTAGATGGACAAAGGGCCTAGGACCTTCAGAAGTGCTTATTTTAACTTTAGCCAAACACCAAGGGGTTATCTAGTACTTCATCCAGTTATCCAGTAATCCATATTACTGATCAGCAATATGGATTGTATAGCACATAGAAGAATCATTATAAAAGATACCAACTTCAAAAAGTATGATTTAAGATGGACTTATCACAAGGATATACAATAAATCCTTCCATTTTTAAAGCAGGTTTCAATAGTCACTGAAGGCCAGGGAGCATATTTATAAACATATTAGCTTTGTAGAGTTGACAGAGCTCTATAATTTGAAGCAAAAGACTTGAGTCCCATGCCTACCACCTGACAAACCTTGTGATCTTAAGCGAAACCTTAACCTCCTTCCTGATCTAGCTATTTATTTCTCCAATTTTATCTCCTTTTATATCTTTCTCAAGCTTCACAGTCCAACTTTTTGGATTACTCTCTATTTCCCAAAAGCATAAAACTCTCATGCCTCTCTGCTTGTGCTCATGGTCATCCTTCTGCTTGAGACACTGTCCTTCTACTGTCCTTCTCTACTTCTCCCTGTCTCTAGCAGGTGTCACGCCTGCCTTTCACCTGTATGTACCTGTATCATTGCCCAGGTCTTGTTGTTTTCACCCCTTGACTAGGAGTCCCTTAAGGGCAGGTCTCTGTCTTAATTAGCTCTGCCATGTCTGCAATGAGCATAATGCCTGACACAGGATAGTCATCCATAAATATGTATTGTATTTAAGTGAATAAAGCAATGCATATAGGCAAGAAGGAGGGAATTATTTTAAAATGTGGGTGGTCCATTCTTTGGCTTGATTAGACATTGACACTGATTGGACTTCAGAAGACATTGGCAAAATTATCTTTTCACGGCCATCATGTTTCAAGATGGAAAAATAAATGAAAAGAAAAAGCTTATTGTGTCTTGGACAATGCACTGAAGGCCTTTACCTTGTGAATCCGTTGTCTTTTTTCTCTCTGAGAATCCTGTGCAAAGATGAAGGTGAGATTGGGAAGCCCTAGAGTTTACCTCTGTATCAGAGCACATAGCCCCTTTCATCTTTTGGCTACTAGGGAGGGATAGTGCATACCTTCTTCTGTTCCAGAAGATGTAACGACGTCCCTACTGGGCTGAGGCTGCCTCAAGTAAAGGTGAATGGCAATCTGACTCGCATGTCACTGGTATAGCCCACCTCACTGGGATGGGGGCAAGTAGGACTGAGGGCCTGGCCCTGTCTCCTTCCCACTCCAGCAGGATGCTGAGCTAGAATGTGGTGGCCACACATATATCCCTTGTGAGCCTGCCACTGCCATTCACTAGCAAGCTGAGTTCACTTTTCTGGTTTCAGTTTCTTCATCCATGATGTGATAATTGTGACCTTATCATGCTAAGCTCAAAAACTGGGAAGTGTTGTGAAGATCGAGATATACTGAGCAAAACAATCAAGCCTGCTTTCTAATACCCAATAGGTGCTCACAGATGTTATCTTCTCCTTCCCTTCTCCCTCTTGACCCTCTTCAGAAGATAGCATTCTAACCATCCCTCATAAAGAGGTCTTTTCTGGCTTCCCTTTTCTGCTTAGTAAGGACAGGGTAGGGCTCTGGTATCTGGCATGTATCTCTCTGGCTTGCATACTCAGGCACACCCAGCCACAGGGCTTTGTTTCCTTAACCTCTAGTTATGTAATAGGTAGGTGTAGGGCACTGAATTTATTTCCACAAGGACCTGTTTCAAAATCCCTGCTGATTGCTCTAGGCTCTGAGTGTGTGTATGAAAGAGAGAGGCCCACATGTTTCCCGCTTAAAGCACCAGGCCTGAATTAGGTCATGCAATCACTGCATTTTTCTCCATTTCAAAAGCTGCTGCTATGACAGCCGGTTAGGGCCACAGAGAATAAGGCAAGAGCAGCTAGTTGCTTAACCTTGGTCTGTATTTACACATACATGTTGGCAGGGAAATGGTGACTCATTCCCTTTGCTGGAATACAATGAGTAGGCCAGCTCCTAATGACTTTATTTCAAAGACTACTTTCCCCCCACCTTCAGATAAATCCTCTACAGCTGAATTTAATCTCTGGAAGTGTGGGGCATGTTAGGAATAGTATTAACCTGTTCTGACACCTAGGGCACCATTGGGTAACATTTAGGGAGTATGTACATGGCATCCAAGGAACCCTCCCAAAACCTGTGGGAGGTGAAATAAATAATAGTTGGTGATTCAAAGATTGGCGATAGTGCCCCAATGAAAGTTACTACCTACTATGTGCTGGGTGCTTTGTCTACATTTTCTCTAATCCACATGTCAACCCTGCTCATTTTGTAACTGATGCTCAGGCAGGTTATGTAGTTTCTCCAAGGTGGTGAGGTTAATAAGCAGTGAAGTTGGGACTCAAATTCAGATACATCCAGTGCCAGAGCCGATGTACCTTGTACTGTGTCATACCGCCTCCCTACAGTCAACATTGGATATTTTGCTGCTTCATCACCCATCTTGCTAGAGTAGCCACTGGGAAGGGACCTACTGAGACTGTTGGTCATAGTGCCACCCACTCCTCTCTCTGCCACTCGTAGACTTCATTCTAGCACTCTGGATTTCAATGAAGTCAGACTTGTACAGAAAGCAGTTGAAAGAACATCAATTTTAAAATAATCCCTATAAAAATCTGTTTCCTTGGTTATTCTTTCTGATGTCTGGTTGTGTCTCTCTTATTTAATTCTGGAAGTTACTCATAGAAAAACTTCTAGTATAATCTTTTTTTTTTTTTTTCAACTTAAGTCAGGCTCAGATAGTCTCTGTTCCATGTAACCACAGATCCTAATGGATGGATACACTGTGGAGCATTCAGATAACAAATTGGTTGAATGCAGCACATTCACCACATCTTAACATAGGAGTTCTTCCTCTTACTCTTAGCTTACTCACGGCAAGCATTAGAATCACCTAGAGGGCTTCATCACACTGATAGCTGGACCCAATCCCCATTTCTGATTAGTAGACCTGAAATAAGGCCTGAGAGTTTGCATTTCTAAGACGTTCCTGGGTGATGCTGACTCTGATGGTCCAGGGCCACACTTTGAGAACCACTGCCTTAGAAGCAATTCAAAGGTGTGACTATGCCTTCCATCACATCAGCTCCTCTAAAGCCATCAGTAAATATGTAAGTTCAGAGTTCAATGGCCAGAACTCACAATCACTCTGTTTTCAAACTTACACATCCCTGCTTTCTTTGTATATTTTATCTTTTTGTAAAAGGCAAGACCCAAAGCTTTTTTATTACAAACCATAAGATTTTTTTAAATTAATAAGCTTTCCTATTTAGAGAAGTATTTGGTTCACAACAAAATTAAGCAGAAAGTATAGAGAGTCCCATATGCCCACTGTTCCCACATGTGCACAGCCTCCTCAACTATCAACATCTCATACTGCAGCAGTGCATTTGTTAAAATCCATGAACCTACACTGACATATTATTGCCACCTGAAGTCCATAGTTTACATTAGAGTTCACTCTTGGTGTTGCATATTCTATGAGTTTTGACAAATATATAATGAAATGTATCCACCACTGCAGGATTGTATAGCATACTTTCACTACTCTAAAAACCCTCTGTGTTGAGCCCGTTCATCCCTGCCTCCCCCTAACTCTTGGCAACTACTGGTCTTTTTGCTGTCTCCATAGTTTTGCCTTTTCCAGAATTTTATACAGCTGGAATCATACAATATGTAGCCTTTTCAGATTGGCTTCTTTCACTTGGGATACAGGAAATACCACAGAGATATTGCAGGGTTCCAGACCACTGCAATAAAGCGAATACAGCAATAAAGGGAATCAAATGAATTTTCTGTTTTCCCAGTGCATATAAAACTTATGTTTACACTGTACTGTAGTCTACTAAGTGAGAAATAGCATTATGCCTAAAAAACAATGTACATACCTTAATTAAAAGTACTTTATTGCTAATGAAAGCTAACCATCATCTGAACTTTCATCGAGTTGTAATCTTTTTGCTGGTGGAGGATCTTGCCTGGATGTTGATAGCCGCTTACCTATCGGGTGGCTGTGGCAATTTTTTAAAATAAGACAGCAATGAAGTTTGCTGCATCAAATGACTCTTCCTTTCATGAATGATTTCTCTGTAGCATGTGATGATGCTGTTTGATAGCATTTTACCCATAGGAGAACTTCTTTCAAAATTGGAGTCAATCTTCTCAAACGCTGCTGCCGCCTTATCAACTAGGTTGATGTACTATTCTAAATTCTTTGTTGCTATTTCAAAAATCTTCACAGCATCTTCAGCAAGAGTAGATTCCATCTTAAGAAACTACTGTCTTTGTTCATCCATAAGAAGCAATTCCTCATCCATTAAAGGTTTATCATGAGGTTGCAGCAATTTGTCCCATCTTCAGGCTCCACTTTTAATTCTAGTTCCCTTGCTATTTCCACCCCATCTGCAGTTACCTCCTCCACTGAAGTCATGAACCCTTTAAATTCATCCCTCAAGGTTGGGATTAACTTCCTTCAAGCTCATATTAATGTTAAAATTTTGGCTTCTTCCCATGAATCATGTATGTTCTTAATGGTATCGAGAATAGTGAATTCTTTGCAGAAAGTTTTCAATTTACTTTGCCCAGATACATAAGAGGAAGCACTATATATGGTGGCTATACCCTTACAAAATGTACTTCTTCAATAATAAGGCTTGAAAGTTGGAATGACTCCCTGATCCATGGGCTACAGAATGGATGTTGTATAAGCAGGCATAAAAACAACATTAATGCCACTGTACATCTCCATCAGAGCTCTTGGGTTACTACGTGCATCATCATGAGCAGTAATAGTTTGAAAGGAATATTTTTTTTTTTTGAGCAGTGGGTCTCAATAATGGGCTTAAAATATTCAGTAAACCATGTTGTAAACAGATGTGCTGTTACCAGGCTTTGTTGTTCCATTTATAGAGCACAGGCAGAGTAGATTTAGCATAATTCTTAGGGGCCTTAGGATTTGTGGAATGGTGTATGAGCTTTGGCTTCCACTGAAAATCATCAGCTGCATTAGCTCCTAACAAGAGTCAACCTTTCCTTTGAAGCTTTGAAGCCAGGCACTGACTTCTCTCCAGCTATGAAAGTCTTAGAAGACATTTTCTTCCAGTATAAGGGTGTTTCGTCTACATTGGAAATCTATTGTCTAGTGTAGTCACCTTCATTAATTATTTTAGCTAGGTCATCGGATAACTTGGTACATTTTCTACATCAGCACTTGCTGCTTCCCCTTGCATTTTTATGTTATGGAGATGGCTTCTTTCCTTAAATCTCATGAACCAACCTCTGCTAGCTTCAGACTTTTCTTCTGCAGCTTCCCCACCTCTTTCAGCCTTCATGGAACTGCAGAGTCAAGGCCTTGCTCTGGATTAGTCTTTGAGTTAAGGAAATCCTGTTGCTGGTTTGATCTTCTCTCCAGACCACTAAAACTTTCTCCATATCAGCAATAGGCTATTTTGCTTTCTTATCATTTGTGTGTTCACTGGAGTAGAACTTTTAATTTCCTTCAAGATCTTTTCCTTTTCATTCACAACTTGGCTAACTGTTTGCAACAAGAGGCCTAGCTTTTGGCCTATCTTGGCTTTTGACATGCCTTCCTCACTAAGCTTAATAATTTCTAGCTTTTGATTTAAAGTGAGAGACATGCGACTCTTCCTTTCACTTCAACACATAGAGGCCCTTATAGGTTATTAATTGGCCTAATTTCTGTATTGTTGTGTCTCAGGGAATGGTGAGGCATGAGGAGAAGGAGACAGATGGGGAACGGCCAGTCCGTGGAGCAGTCAGAACACACACATTTATCAATTAAAGTTGCCATCTTGTATGGGTGCAGTTTGTGGTCTCCCACAACAATTACAATGGTAACATCAAAGATCACTGATCACAGATCATCATAACAAATATAATAATAATGAAAAAGTTTGAAATATTGTGAGAATTACCAAAATGTGACACAGAGACACAAAGTGAGCAAATGCTGTTGGAAAAATTGCACCAACAGACTTGCTCGATGCAGGGTTGCCACAAACCTTCAATTTATGAAAAATGCACTACCTGCAAAGCACAATAAAGCAAAGTGCAATAAAATGAGGTATGCCTATAAATGCAAAAGTTAAGATACAAATAAACAAGGATGGTAGCATTAAGATGGCAAGATGATGGTTGGCTTCTTTACATAAATATCTCCTCTAATGTTATTTCCTATTTAATGTTTCATATTTCAGAGACAGAAACTTACTGAAACAAAATCTTGGAGGAGGAATTTAATTTTTATCACTCTCTAAAATTCACTACATAGAGCAAAATAAATTTTTCAGCACTAAGGAAAATATTGGATGACCGATGTAAAAGTCACATAATTGCTAATGATGTTCAATTCTGGCACAATTAGCTCTGTTTGGGGGTGGGAAAAGCACTCATCTGGCTGTCCCAGAAAGTAGAACACTTAGTATGGATGGTTCTCTAGCCACAAGGTTGTGAATGGGCCATCCTAGGCCAAGCCTCCAGTAAACTTGGAGGAGAGCAAACACATTACAGCAAATGTAAAGGCCAGAGTCCCTGTGAGACTCATTTATTTATGCCATGTTGTATCCTCTCTAAATTGCTGCCACCTGGAGAGAATCATGCAATTATGCTCCTACATCAAAGAATAGTGAGAAATGGGAGTGGATGGACATCTTGGCTCTTTCCACAGTTTGGCTATTGTGGACATTGCTGCTATGAACACTGGGGTGTGGGTGCCCCTGCGGATCACCACATTTGTATCTTTGGGGTAAATACCTAACAGTGCAATTGCTGGGTCATAGGGTAGCTCTATTTTTAACTTCTTGAGGAACCTCCATGGTGTTTTCCAGCATGGCTGTACCAGCTTGCATTCCTACCAACAGCGTAAGAAGGTTGCCCTTTCTCCACATCCTGGCCAACATTTGCTGTTTCCTGCCTTGTTAATTTTTGCCATTCTAACTGGTATAAGGTGGTATCTCACTGTGGTTTTGATTTGTATTTCCCTGATGCCAGGTGATGTGGAACAATTTTTTCTGATGTGTCTGTTGGCCATTTGGATGTCTTCTTTGCAGAACTGTCTGTTCATGTCTTCTGCTCATCTCTTGATTGGATTTTTGTTGTTGTTTTTTGGGTGTTGAGCTTGATATGTTCTTTATAGATCTTGGATACTAGGCCTTTATCTGATATGTCATTTGCAAATATCTTCTCCCATTCTGTAGGTTGTCTTTTAATTTTGTCAATTTTTCCTTCGCTGTGTAGTTTTTTTATCTTGATGAAGTCCTAATAGTCCATTTTTGCCTTTTTTTCCCTTGCCTTTGGAGACGTGTCTAGCAAGAAGTTGCTGCAGTTGAGGTTAAAGAGCTTGCTGCCTGTGCTCTCCTCTAGGATTTTGATGGATTTCTGTCTCACATTTAGATCATTCATCCGTTTTGAAAGAGGTGAGATTTCTATTGACAGATGAATAGATAAAGAAGATGTGGTCCATAAATACAATGGGATATTACTCAGCCATCAGAAAGGATGAATATTCACAATTTACATTGACATGGATGGAACTGGAGGGTATTATGCTGAGCAAAATAAGTCAATCAGAGAAAGACAATTATCATATGGTTCCACTTACATGTGGAACATAAGAAACAGCACAGAGGATCATAGGGGAAGGGAGGGAAAACTGAATGGGAAGTCACCAGAGAGGGACTAAAACCATGAGAGACTCTTAACTATAGGAAACAAACTGAGGGTTGCTGGAGGGGAGATGGGTGGTGGGATGGGGTAATCGGATGATGGGGCATTAAGGAAGGCACGTGATGTGATGTGAACTGTTTGTTATATGCAAATGATGAATTATTGAACACTACATCTGAAACTAATGATGTAAAAAAAAAGTTGGTAAAGCAGAAATGTGGTTTGCTGAAAGCATCAGAAAGATATTATTGAAGACTGTATTTGGAAATGAGAAAATGAGGTTAATTTCCAATACAGAAAAAAATGAGGAAAAAAAAGAAATTTTTTTCTTTTAAAAAAGAAAGGGGGTGGAGTATCCCAAATGAATACCATTGTTATTTTCATTTTCTTGATGATGAAACAAATAATACAAATGTTCATATCTGATGTGATTTTCTTAGTGGATCCAGGTATCAGGTGCCTGAGTACTTCCAATATTTTAGGTTACTGAGATCATTCTTTTAGTGTTTTAAATAAAATTGACCAAGATTGCGTATCCCTCAGAGATGGAAACACAAAGTATTCCCCCATCCTAACCCTCTCCAGCTATTTCTTGGATCATCAGAGGATGATTAGATTGTAACGAATTACACTTCTAATCACCTTTGCCCCATTTTTTTCCAATTTCTTTTTCTTTTGTCCTGTGTCTCATCTCTTTCTAGTGGTCTCCCTTTTGGGTCCTGTAGAATTTAAATGTTCCTCCGTTCCAGTAGATTTGACTAAGTGTGAGGGCAATAGACATAGGGATAGGAAACATTTCACAGGGCATCACAACAAGTAGCTTAATGTTGGCTATTAGACACCTTAATTCCTCTGACGCTGGGCTTTTCCAGCTCTTCAGAATGTGTTGCTGGCTCCCACTTCTCCTCAGCCCACATCTTCCCACCATCTTGTTAAATCCCTCTTTTTTTTTTCTATTTGCTCTTAATTTCTACATTTCTCATATTTCTGGGCCTCTTCAACTAATTCATCTACTTGGACTCCTCACAGAAAAATATTCTTATGTTAATTTTACAGAACAATTTAATATTCTTTATGTTACTCCTCTACCTACTGGATAATTCCATGAGGTCTCTTAAGAATGTAGATATGCTGAGAATTTCCTAAATCATCAAGTCCTGGAGACATTTTGCTTAACAGTCTTCCCACAAATCTCTTTCCTTTTGCATGTTATTATGAGCAGCAAGATGAAACCAAGCTGAACTTCAATGTTTTGCTTGGAAATTTCATCAGCTAAATTTCCAAATTAATTATTTACAAGCTTTGTTTTCCACATTACTTCAGGGCACAATTCTGCTCAGCATTCTGCTTATCTCCCCTTGCCTCCATTTCCGATAACATTTCCATCAGAGCCCTCATCAACAACACTTTCAATATCCACATTTCTACCAACAGTCTGTTTAAGACAATTTAGGTATTCTCCAAGATAATGCATATATATATTTTTTTCTCTCAGGTTCTTTATGTCCTTCTCAGTCCTCTCTAGCAGAATCATTAACATCCACGTTTCTACTACTAATATGTTCAAGAAAATCTAGCTTTTTTATCGTGTTTCTCAAAAATTTTCCAGCCTCTTCCCATTGGCCAATTCCAAAACAACATCCACATTTTTCTTTATTACAAAAGCTATGATTTTTATCAACAGAAATAATTGAATGTATACATTTTGAAGTGTTTCTAATAAAAATTGCAGTGGTGATTTCTGTTCCACAGAATGAGGACAGATAAACAAATGAGAATATCCAAGAACGTATTTAAAAAGAACAATATGACAATATATTTTACATGCACTGTAACATTATAATAATTATAATAATAAATAAGATCTTGTTCAAGTGAATGAAATAATATAGGGAGTAGCCTAATCATAACAGTAAGAATTTATCACTTAATACCTGCTAGGTATTATTCTTACTGGTTTACACAAATGAACTCATTTAAAACACACAACACTCCTTTTATGTATGCACTTGTGTTAGATTTCCATTGCTGCCATAATTGGTCAAAAATGCAAAGGGGTTGCTATGATCTAGATGTATGTGTCCCCTCAAAATACATATGTTGAAATCTTAACCCCCCAAGGCAATGGTCTTGGGAGATGGGGTATTTGGGAGGTGCTTAAGTCATGAGGATGGAGCCCTCATGAATAGGATTACTGTTTTTATAAATCTCTTATAGACCCTATAGAGCTCCCTCGTCCCTTTTAGCATGTGAAGACACAGTGAGAAGTCTTTAATCCAGAAGAAAGCACTCATCTGACTTTGCTAGCACCCTGATCTCAGACTTCCAGCTTCCAGACTTGTGAGAAGCAACTTTTGTTGATAATAAGCTGCTCAGTCTGTGGTATTTTGTTATAGCAGCCCTAATGGAATGGAGGACATAATAGTTATGGAAGAGATTAAAAAGATAACAGGGGTCTTAAGAGCACCTTTCTATCAATGAATATTAAAACATAGATAAAATAACATCCCTATAAATATGCATAGATAAAATCCCCATACATGCATCCCTATAAATGCATGATAAAAAACACATCCCTACAAAGCTTATAAAATCTGACTCAACAAGAAGCAGAAAACTTGATCATTCCTATAAACATTTAAAAAATCAAACCAGGGGCGCCTGGGTGGCTCAGTCGTTAAGCGTCTGCCTTCGGCTCAGGTCATGGTCCCAGGGTCCTGGGATCGAGCCCCGCATCGGGCTTCCTGCTCCGCGGGAGGCCTGCTACTCTCTCTCCCACTCCCCCTGCTTATGTTCCCTATCTCGCTGTGTCTCTCTCTGTCAAATAAATAAATAAAATCTTTAAAAAAAAAAAATCAAACCAGTAGTTTAAATTCTCATTACAAAGAAAACCCTAGGTCAGATGGTTATCTGGATAAGTTTTACCAAATATTCAAGGAAAAAATAATTCCAATCTTAAATAAACTCTTTCAAATATAAAAAGAAAGGGAATACTTCCAAACTCATTTTATGAGGCTAGAATAATCTCAATTATAAAACCTGACAAAACTAAAGGAATAAAGGAAAATTATAAGCCAAATGACTCATGAACATGGATGCAAAACCTAAACAAAATATCAGCCAACCTAATCCAGTAGTATATAAAAATGAGAATATTTTATGACCAACTTGTTTCCCCCCACCAAGGAAATTAAGGTTGGCTTACCATTATAAAATTAATTAAAATGGTTTATCACATTAATAGAGTAAAGGAAGAAAATCTAATGATTATCTCAATGGATACAGAATAATCATTTCATACATTTGATACATTTCAATATATATTCATGACAAACTTAATAAACTACAAAAGAGAAATTCCATAACTTGATGAAGGGTATTTACCAAAAACCTAATGCAAGCATCAGGTTAGAAGTTGTTTCAATTATACCCATGAAAGACAATGGTGTCTTACATTAGGATAATAGCCTATATTTGGGGGAGGGGGCGGAAGATGGAGGGAATCAGATATAGGAGAATTTATCATCTCCTTAATGGCAGAGACCCACCACACACATTTTTTGAGAAGCACCTAGTGTAGGATTCTGCACATAACATGTCCAAAACATACTTATTGACTGACAGATTAAAAAAAAAAAAAGTGTCATAAGACAATCCCATTATTTCAGAGTGGTGTAGCCTGGAGATTATTATAGCCTCCAGAAGATTCTTGCTTGGGAGTTGTTCTCTGGTCACAATCCACCCAGAGTATTTGCAGTACCAATCATTACACTTTTCATATTCAGCTGCCAAAAGACCTCATTTGTCCAAAACCCCAAACTAGACTTTTTCAGTATAAATTTGTTCCAGACAATTACTTTCTTTGAATAGTACCACAATAATAGGTAGCTCTAAACGATATAATTTTTCTTCTACTGATTAAAAAATATTGGAAAAATATTTGACCTTAAAGGGCATTAAGAGATGGAATAGGAAATGTACTAGGTAAAACCTGAAGGGGCTGGACTTTTAGTCCTGCCTGGGCTATTAAACAGATGTGACCTTTGATGGGATTCAAAATTTTAGGCCCCTATTTCCTAATCTGAAATGTACTCCATGATTTACTCATTCATTCAACAAATTAAGAATTGTTACATGTCAGGCATTATGCTTCTGCCCATGTTATATAGGTACATAGTTATTGAGAAAATCAACAGTAATAGGATTTCTGGAAAGCACACCATGAAAGGTAACTTGCTATATAAAATCTGATGGGTTTGGGGAGTGTGAGAATTCAACAGCTATTGATTTACGAAATAAGTCTCAATCACCTCATCTGTATTTGTGCCATATTCACCTCTAGGGGCATGTTGACAAGAATAGAATTAGGTACTAAACTCAACACCAGGATCATGCAACTTCTTGCAAGACGGTAGAAAAAAGGATGAATCCTCATCTGCCTTACCTATGCGTATGACCTTGATCACATTACCCAACTCTCTTCCTAGGAGTTCCTGAAATAGATCTTGAAACAAAAACTTGGGTGCAGAGAGTGTAGTTGGAATTTTATCCCAAATATGGGAAAAGTGACACAGAAAGGAGAGACAAAGCTCTACAGTGTCTGAATGAGCCATTACCACTCTGGGCCTCTGTCATCCAATCCTTCTGGAGATCATCTCAGTAATACTGTAAAGTATACCTCAGAATTATCTGGCCAAGGGACAGCACAGCTGGGATAGTTATTCACTGATACTTTTCTCTCACTGTTTGAGAGTTCCCCCTGGCACTTCAGAGCTGCTGTGCCCATGAATGGAAAAGTGCTTGAAGTGGGAAGTTGTCAGCTTCAGGTGAACTCAGTGGTGGGCTCTGGGGATGTGGAGTAGGAAATCAACAGCATCTGTTACAATAACCAATCCCAGTTTTGACTTCCTGGTTTATAAATAAAAATGCCTTATATATTACAGGAGAGTTGTGAGCATTAAAATTTTCTATATCCATTTTTATTAAGAAGAAATGTTTGCCCCAAATGCTTTGGGGAAAGGGTGATAGATATGAAAAAATGCAGCAGCATGGTTCTTGTAGTACATGAATCCTATGACCTAGGAAGCAGGAGTTATAAGCCTGTCTTGTCTTCTTCATCTCCTTTGAGCATGATCCAAGAGGAGATTTTGATAGGAACTCGATGAAAGAGGCCAAGTAGAAAAGCTTGGGTCCATTGCAAATGTTTATTTAACTCAGACACTTCAAAAGCATTTATTGGAGAAATATTTGCAGATTCATGTCAGATGAATCAACATCCTTTACCCTTATCAGAGTCATAGCCTGGGGGAGTGAATTTAGTTAACTAACTTGTGGCTCAGATGGTATGAGACCTATTTGAGAAGCTTTGGCAATCTGGTGTCAAGTTTCCAGCTACCTTTCCCATCCTTGTGCACAAGGGACATCCTGAGCTGAGATTGGTGAAGGACAGTGGTGCTCACACGTGGGTGTTCATCAAAATCAGTCAGAGGACATTTCAAAATACAGATAGTTGGACCTCACCCCCAGAGTTTCTGATTTAGTAGGTCTGGAGTGGGGCCCAAGAATCTGTATCTCTCAAAGTTTCCTAGGTGATGCTGATGTTGCTGATTCAGGGACCACGTGTTGAGAACTAATAGTTTAGAAGAAGCCAGAGTCGTAAGAATAAGTAAGATATGGTAGGGGGTGGATGTCACTGAGTGCCTTGCTGAGAGTTCGGGACCCAAACTCAAGACTGGCCTCTTGTCCTTGGTCTATGGAGATGTCACTGCAGATTCATAGTCTCAAAGGACATTTCTATTTACCTCCCCTTCTGCATTTGACCCATCCCAAGCCCAGAATGCACATGACAACTTCACATCTCCCAGGATTTAGACTATCCTTCCAAAACAAGGCTGTGCTTGGAAGTACAGGGTGGATCTCACTAATAACTAGACTTTGAAAAGACAGGAGGACTGAAAGGGAAGAAAAGGGAGAAAGAAGGAGAGAGGAAAGGAGAAAAAGAAGAAGAGGAGAGGGAGGCAGGCAGGACTTCACTTTATGAGTATTATGTTCCATGTTCTATGCTTTGAATGTGCAGGCATTGTTGACATCTCACAGATGTTCTGTGAGACATGTGTTATTATCCTCATGAGAAAAGCGAGGCTTACACAGATTATAAAACTTACCCAAGTAGACAAGGTTTGTAAGAGTCACAGGCAGGAACCACACCCAGAGGTGTTCAATTCCAAGTCCAGTGAAATTTCTACTCTTTTCCAAAGCTTCTCAGGAAAAGTGTGTCTATATGGAGGGATAGTAAATGATTTGTAATCAAGAAGCAAAGTCATATGGGTGAGACAACGACTGCCTCAAAGGTTCAACTGATTCTAGTATTTACAATCATGATATGGTCTATCGTCCTTGTTCCTGGCTCGCTGAACTGGAGGTAAATCCTGGGTACCTTTTACAGTGCTGTTACAAAAATGAGGGAGCACTAGATAATCTCCCTGCCTTTGTATCTGTTAATCTCACTGCCTGAGAGGCTCTCTCTATTGTTGGCAAAAGCAATTATGTTGCAGACGCCTTGGGGATAGTATTCCTGATCCTAGAAAACATCCCTCAGTACAGGGCTTCTTAGAAAGCCCAGGATTGGCCTGAGAAGGTGGATATGGGGTCACAGATCTACCCGTGCAAAAGCTTATGGTGTCCTCATTCTATTTGAATGGGGCCATGAGGTAACCTAACAGTTTGACAATTGATGGCATTCAACAGGGAGAAACATTTCAACACTCCACTAGAGAGTGTTTGTCACATGATGAAATAGTGATTTTTAAGGTGTTTGTTATTCTATTCCAATCTTACTACCTCTACCCAGATTGCTCTAGATTTCTCCATTTAAGACAAGCCATTGACAATCGTTGCCATTAGTCAATTTAGCCCAGCAGTATGTAGAGTTCAAAAGAAGCAGTTAAGAGTAAAAACTACAAGGAAGACAACTTTCATTGAAATATAAGGATGATCCTTAGAACTCGAATTATCCAGGTATGCAATGGTCTTGCTCAGGAATCTCCATTCCCCATGGATAGTACAAAACCTGAGACTGGATGAACATATAGAGGGCATATTGTGGAGAAACTGGGCAATGGGCTTGGTAAGTACTGAGCTTTTTTCAACCTGTTGTCTAGGCAAAGTGATTGAAAATGTGGCATCTGGAGAGAGATGAGAATCAGATTCAGGACCTATAACTGACCATCTGGGTTACCCAAATTATTTACCTTCATAACACCCCATTTAAGATGGAAAATAGGCACGAGTCCAACATTACCCAGACTCTGAAAGGAGACTAGGTTGAAGCAAGAAATAGCCTCTTTGAACTTGTAGGTAGACACAAACTGCACAAGGGTACCTTTCCAGTATCAGGCAGTTTTTCTAAGTACAAACCACAGTCAAATTTAAAAACTACATAATAAGTCATATTCAAATATGTGGTTCCTTTCTGGGGCCAAAAGGGAAATAAAAGCGTGAAAGGGGATAAGAAGGGTGGGGATTTGCAATGCATTTGTTTGAAGCTAATTTGCATAGAGAAAAAAGAGATTTGACTATGAAGTTCCTCACACATGTAAAATAGAAAGCCAACCTTATTAAAATTGTGTAATGTGATCTATGAATTAAAACAATGATACCATTTTTTAACATAATTCAACACAGATTTTTTTTTCTTTTAACAAAAAGCCCTTGTGATGCTTAAGTTAAAATCTAGGTCCACTTTACTTATGTAAATTGGAAGAAAGAATATTGCATACCTATAGGAAGGTGGTGTTTAATGAAGAAGTTTAAAAACATCTAGAACTCCCTCTGTGAACAAACTCAAACATTAGAACATTAAAAACTAAATTCCACATAGAAAGGACTTGTCATTTGAGATCCTGGTTCTCCTATCCTGGAATGCGTTCTGGAACAAAGTGTCTGTCATCTGAACTTGTGTGTGTGTGTGTGTGTGTGTGTGAGATGCATATTTGTGGCAAAACTAGAGGGGAGAGCAAAAAGGAACCATTAAGAAGCAGAAGCCCAAGAAGCCCATAGAGGGATCCACCAGAATCCCCAAAGTTATGAGAAATAGATTAGGAAGGGTAATGAAAACCCAAGGAACTGGGGGAAAAGGAAGGGCGCTCACAGCAGCACATAATTTAATAATGGGCTTTGCAGATAGGCACACCTGGGTTCCTACCTATACAACTTACAAGTCACATTGACAGAGAAAAAGTATTCCATTTCCCGGAACCTTGGCTCCTTATTAGTAAATGGAAGAATAATACCCACAGTATGGAGTTATTATAAGATGAAATTGAGATAATACATGTAAAATATTTTGCAGGATCTGAGTGCTTAAATTCCAAGATCTAAATGCTTAGTAAATGCAGTTATTAAGGAGTGAACAGAGATGTGTGCAAGACGAATACAAACTAAATCCATTCTCTGAAGTGTGTTTTATGGTCCACTCATATGGGCTATCAGCCTATGTTAAAAGGCTCAAATAGCAGCTGTATAATGTCACTGTGTGGCTTAAATAATATTACACTTACACACACAATTATATATAATTGTCTGGCACATGGTAAGCATTCAGTAATTCATGGCTCTTATTAAGAAAACTTCTCGCGCATTAGGTTTGTACCTAAGATTAATCATCGTGCTAGAAAATGGTCTTGCCATGAATATACAAGTCACAAAAAGGAAAATAATAAATGGATAATAAACATAGAAAAATGCTCAACAAAAAATATAAATTAAAACAATGGTACCACTTTTTATATAAGACAACATAGATTTCTTTTTCTTTTTAATGCTAAGCCCTAGCATGCTAAGGATTCATTAAAATAAGTGGTCATACATTACTTCTGGGAATGTAGATGGCAATGACCCCTTAGAAAGTCATTTAGCAGTGTGTAATAGGAGCCTTGAAGCATTCAAAAACTCCATCCAGTAATTCCATTTCTTAAAGTCTAACCTATGGAAATAACTTAAAATACAAAGGGAAATATATATAAATATGCTTCCCTGTAGAATTTTTTTCCAAACAGCGAGCAATGAGAAACAACTTAAAGAGTTAACAGAGAAAGAATGGTTGCTTATGGAGCTTCTACATTGGCACATTTACTCAATGAAATATTATATAGCTATTAAAAATGATGCCAATAAAGAGTATAAAATAACATATTAAAAGCTTACAATGGCATGTTAAGGATAGAAGCAGTTATACGAAATTGTGGATCACTGCATCAAAAACTAATGATTTATTGTATGGTGACTAACATAACATAATAAAATTAAATTAAATTAAAAAAAGAAGCAGGGTAAAAAATTATTTAAATAGTAGGTTCACAGTATATAAAACAACTTATTAAAGGCTGAAAGAAATCATACTGATTTAGTAGTGATTATCTGAGGATGCTAGTAATTTTTCTTTATGTTTTTCTGTATTGCAATGTTTTCCTAGAACAAGCATGATTTTTTTATAAAGTGATAAAATCCAAAGACATTTCCTTTAATCATTCCAGCAGCAAGATTCTCTAGTATGAGGGTCAGCAAACTATAGCCTATGGGTCAAACCCAACCTCCCACCTGCTTTTGCAAATAAAGTTTTATTAGAACACAGCTCTACTAATTCATTTACATACTATTTATGGCTACTTTTTCACTAACATGGCAGAGTTGAGTAGTTGTAATAGAAACTCTATGGCCCACAAAGCCCAAACTATTTATAATCTGACTCTTTACAGAGAAAACGTGCCAACTTCTGATTTTAAAAAATTGCACCCAGAAGATTTGACATAGCTCAACAGCTTCAAAGTCACTATCCTCCAACCTGGAGAAACAACACTTTAACATTCCTGTAGAGGGGTGCCTGGGTGGTTCAGATGGTTAAGAGTCTGCCTTCGGCTCAGGTCACGATCTCAGGGTCCTGGGATCGAGTCCCGCATCGGGCTCCTTGCTTAGCAGGGAGCCTGCTTCTCCCTCTGCCTGCAGCTCCCCCTGCTTGTACTCTCCCTCTCTCTCTCTCTCTGGCAAATAGATAAATAAAATCTTAAAAAAAAAAAAAATTCCTGTAGAAAGTGTCAGTCCAATGTCTGATGATTTTAAGGTTATTGACACTCTTTTCCAATTTATAACTTCTACATGGATACCTCTAGATTTCTCCATTTAAGACAGGCCTCTGACAATAGTTGTTTTTAGTCAGTTTAGCCCGGCAATATGGAGAATTCAAAAGAAGTGTGTAAGAGTGCGAACAACAAGGGAGACAGTTTTCGTGGAAAGATAAGGATGATTCCTAGAACTTTAATTATCCCAGTATGGGATGGTCTTGCTCAGGTATCCTGATTCTCCTTGAATTATATTAAATCTGAAACTGGATGAACATATAGCGAGTGTATTGTGGAGAAATGGGCAGTGGACTGGGTAAGGACTAAGCTCCTACCACCTTATAGTCTAGGCAGAGTGACTGAAAACATGGCACTGGGGGAGAGAAGGATCCATCACTGACCATCTGGGATACCTGAGTCATTTACATTTGCAACACCCCACAACCTGATTCTGCATCATCGATTTACAGGCTCCCAGGGACTAGGAATTCTTTCTGAGGCAGTCCCTTGCTATAGCTTCCCCTTGTTTATAAATACCAAAGAGGGGCACCTGGGTGGCTCAGTCGGTTAAGCGACTGCCTTCGGCTCGGGTCATGATCCCAGGGTCCTGGGTTCGAGCCCCGCATCAGGCTCCCTGCTCAGCGGGAAGCCTGCTTCTCCCTCTCCCATTCCCCCTGCTTATGTTCCCTCTCTCGCTGTGTCTCTGTCAAATAAATAAAATCTTTAAAAAAAAAAAAATAAAATAAATAAATAAATAAATACCAAAGAATTTACCTTTTATTGGGAAGTTCCAACAGATTTAAATTCTCATTTGAAAGGATTAAAAGCTATCTTCAGCTTTATCTCTTTCCTTTTTTCAGTTTGGCCTGGAGGGCCCTTACTGGGTCTTGGAGGACAGGGAGAAGGATGTAAATATTCCTTAACTGTTGGTGCCTCTGCCTCTTTGCAAGATCCAAAGCTGGCTTTTCTGCAGGCCTATGTGAGCTCTTCTGTAGGCCTTGTGAGGCCTTTGACAGTTGCCTAAAGTGAGATACACCAGTTGATCCCTTAAATCTCTCAGGTTCCCCCAATGGCTATACATCTCACAGCTTCTGATGCTGTGGGCCTCTGGCCCCAGCCCACCATCCTAGCTGCTTCTTTGTTCTCAGAGGACTCTCTCCTTGGTTCCTATTTGACCTGTGGGAATTCATACATCCTCACTAACTGGTGAGGGCAGAGGATGCTTTCTCTATCCCCTTGTCCCTCTCCCACTTCTAACCTGTATGTATGGTAGACTCCAGTGCAGAACAAGCTGCCTAAGCAGAAATTGAACATCTGTGAGGGGTTCTCATGGAGTTACTCCCTTCTCTTGGCTTTAGAAAAGTATAAGAAGGCTTTACCCTACATTCTACTAGTCCAACAACTCATGACTGATAAATTTCTCCTCTATCTACCCCTCACTCTAAGTGGCTTTTTTACTTTAATTGATATTAGTGTAAAAATTGATATTGGCAGGTACATGGGGGCCTGGGGTGGTAGTGGGAAAAAGCAGAACTGCACAAGTGCCTCTTAATGAGCCCCCAAGGAAGTTTTCTTTCTGTGATTATTTGTGCCTATATATAGATATTTTGGGCACCTAATGGTTTTTTTACAGCTTTGCATTCTAATCATAATTTTGGAGCAACAGGCAAAATCCCACTCAATAGTGGGTTATACTATCATTGGCTGGCTTGATCATGGTTAGATGAAGTGTATTCTAACAAGAAGTTCAATCCCAGGAAATGCTTCACTCAGTAAAGCCATTTACTTTAGTATAAATAAAATCTAAGCCAAGATAATAAAATTACCTCTTAGGCTCACAGAATCCTCTTCATGTAAAATCACTATGAATATAAAAAAACTTTGCCAAGGCCTTTAGCTTTCTTTAAGTGAACACTACTGCTGTGGCCTACTTTATCGTGTATAAAAAGTTTCCCTTTATATGTCCCTATCATTCGTTCATTTATTTATCCATGCAACGACTCAACTATTGAATACCTTCTCTACTCCAGGTATGCATTAAGTGCATCTATTAGAAAAATTATCCACAATCTTATTCATTCCTCACATCATCCTTTAGAGACAGATGTGGCTGATAATTTGTTATCCTAAAACTGCAAATGAGGAATCGAAGGATCAAAAACATTGATTACTTTTTCCAAGGTTACACAGCTGTTAAGAGAAGGGGATGGATTGGGAGAGGAGAAAAAGGAACTGGGGCTTAGCTAGTGCACTGCTGTATCCCAGACTACATCATACTGCTACTCAAGAATGTTTAGCAACAAAGCACATCTACAAGGAAAGAAAGACTGGGGACAAATTATGGATTCTTATCCAAATCTAGCAATATGATTGAATTGAATGTGACTGAATGCCAGGATCACCTCAGATTTTCAAATATAATTTTGAGGCACCATTTTGCATGTTATAGGGATACAAGTGAGTAAACACAGGCTGAGTCTCATTTCAAAATTAAAGTCTTTTTTTTTTATTTGATTGTACAATTTGCAATGCCAGAAGGCTCCCTTTGCACATCAGCTAGGCTGACAAACAAGCAAAGTAATGACAAAGAACTGCCCTGTTTAATTTGGCCATGCAACAATAGACTACAGTGAGGGCCTAGCTGGTGTCAGGTTATTCTGGATTTGGTGAGAACCTTGGTCAAAGCATCTACCAGCCATAGAAGAATTCCAGAAACTCTCTTTATTTGGAAGTGTGAGTGTTGGAACTCAGCAGGGGTTGAGTATGTCTGAAACTGGAAAATAAAGTTTCACACAGTACTAAATATAACTTCCTGCCAGGCAGGTAGGGGCTGCTTGCCAAATTTTGATGGTTGTCAAGATCCAAAAACCATGAAGAAGGCCAATGTTTTGACAACTGAAATTGCTTTCGAGATGGGTAAATCTGCCCTATTTAAGGGGAGACAAGGGTTGAAAGAATTAGTTAATTACCTCTCACCCCTAAACTTTCCAAACTTCAAATATAGCAAGCTCATCATTTACTTTAGTATAAACAGAATCTAAAACAAGATAATAAAATTACCTTTTAGGCTCACAGTATACTTTTGCATGCAAAGACAACTCAGAAAATCTATTTGCCAAGATAACTTAAAAAGAGATAAATAGAAGCAGTCAGAGAAAGGGGTAAGAGAAGAACTTCTAACAACATTGACCAAACAATTCCTCTTAGAACTTCTATTATTCTGGTTTTCTGTTACATTTCCATCAGATAGTAACTTCTTTGAAGGCAGGCAAAAGGTCTGTCCTTGTCCTTGCTATATTCCCAGCACCCAGTACAATGCCCTGCATGTGAATAAAGGAAGTCTTAAATTCATACCTGCTGGAGACCACGAAGAGGTAATTACTTACTCCAAAAGCAAAATGGTTGGTGTACAGGGTAAGTGGGTAGCACTGAGTATGAAGTCAAAGGATTCTGCTTTTTGCTCAGAAATGCAGTCTGGCTCTCTCCAGAATGAAGGCAGGCAGGGTTTTCCAGAAGTTGGCAAAACTGAACTTTGGCGAAAGTGTGAGATGTGGTGTTCCTTTTGCCTACATTTTCTAGAACAACTATGCCCCCAAGTACCTAGCTTTGGCATAATATCCTCCTACAGCTCAGGGACTAGGAAGTACATTACCTCACTGTCTCCTGGAAAAACTCTGCTTCTCATTCCTTTAGGCCCTTGCTAACTCATGGTTTTAAATTCAAGAGGATCACAAAGCTGGAGGAAATCATTAGCATGCTAGAGGACAGCATCAGGCTAACAAAATTACCTGGACAAGCCAGGTTGAAACATATCACATGAAATGAATGATAATGCCCCACAATTTTGACTTAAAAAATTCATAATTTGAACTCATTGTAGAAGATCGGGTTGGTTTGCCATTTATGTTTTAAAAAATCTAGAAGGAGGCAAAGTAAGGTGGGTATTATAAGTGTAAGTTGAAGCTGAGACTAGAATGTAATATAAATTAGTAAACACAGACAAGAGTAGAGGAGGGCGTGCTCTGGAAAGAGATACTAGGGGATAAAGAAATGTAATGGTCATAATTAGGAATATCACAAGAAAAAATGCTATCATACCACTACCTGTGTCATTTAAAATCCACATGCCTCAGGGTCTCCATCCATACAGTAGAAATAATAAAGCCAATAATGCCTTGTTGCCAGTGCTATCATGAGGATTAAATGACATAATGCAGTTAGGGTCATGCTGTTCATTTGTGCCATTTTTAATGGTAACAATAACGAATTCAAGCTCTGAGATATACTGGAACTATTTGTAGAGTACTGGAAGGATGAAGATAGAAATAGATGTCCCAGTTTCATAAAAGAAAAACCTGGAAGAAAATTTAAATTGTAAATGTACATAATACAAGTGCAAAATGTACATCAAGCCACTCTTGGATCCACTGGGATTTAACCCAACATATAAGAAAGGCACTTTGAATAAATCCCTATGTCTCCAACTTTGTTTTCAGCCATCTGCTGCCTGCAGTTGACGTTCTAACAACTGTAACTTTTGTCTTAGCCCATTCCATCATTGGACCCCTCCACCTGGAATGTTCTTCTACCCTTTTGCCTGTTTATCTCTTTGAACTCCCTACCCACCAAAAGAAACGGTGTGTATTTCATTTATTTTGTAATTGACAACTGTCTGTATATTTTAGACGGGGAGGATCTGGAAATACTTTTTGACCGTTGGTTTTAGGCTCGTTGCTGCAGAAATAGTACAAAACAGTTTCAGAGCCTTAAACAATTAAGATACAACTTCCCACTGGTGTCTGAGAGCCTGGGGAAACTCTGATGCACCATTTTCCTGCGTGTAAAATGGCATATTAAGTCGGGGGAGCCATGAGAGTAAATATTAGGAGTACCTTTCAGCCAGAGATTTTGAAGTATTTTAGGAACATGAATACACTTATTCTTATTCATAAAACACACACATCTATTGATGCTGATCATAAAATCCTTTCTGAAGCATTCCTGTGTAGCCACACTTGCCTGTGCATTTTCTCAATGGAATCTAGCCTCCCTCGTGGTCTCCCTTTCTGGGCTCTAACTCAGTAACTCTACCTCTCAGAGTGTGCCTTGGCCGCCTTCAGGAACAGCGATTTCTCTGTTCAAATCGAGAGCATAATGAAACATTGTCTGCTACAATATCAAACATGTGAGACTTCCACCGAAGTAATTGGAAGGGAAAACATTTTGCCTTCATGTAGTAGCAGGGCCTGAAGTCAGAAACATGGAAATGGAAATGAGGTAGGGTTGGGGAGGGTGGGCTGATCATCTGAATGGGGCTGGAAGGAAAGTTTGCTCTAAACTGAAAAGCTTTAGCTGGGGGCTGAAATGAAGACAGTGTTTTGGTTGGTTCCACTGTCAAGCAAGAAGAAGCAGATTAGAGCTGAAGAGACTTGAAGTCTAGACAACACTCTTCCACTAATTAATCTTGACTCCTTTGCCAAATTATGGAAACTGTTGTGTAAAGCGACTCTTAAACATGTACTCTGAGTAAAGCACAGGTGAGGTGCTAAAATAGGAAAAGACAACAAACTTATACACCATTGGTTTTCAACCAGGTTGGAAGTAGAATAAAATTGAATTATGTCAGAAGCTTTTTGCTTAAATATATGCCCCGTTTCCTCCTTCATTACCCTCCTATTCTAGCATTAAAATTTTAAATAATTTATTTGAAACATTATATGCTAATGTAACAAGAGAACAAGAGCAACAACAACAACACAATCACAAAATTTAACATCTATTGAGTGTGTTATATGTGCCTGGCACTATGCTAAATCCTTTATGTACATCACACAATTAAAATCTCATAACAGTGTGGGCTCTGGGCTATCCTCACCCCTGTATCACAAATGAAGAGGCTAAGCACATGAAGAAGTGTATTCAAGTAACAACCCCAGTTACACAGAGTCACTCTGTATATTTCAGAAACTGGAGAGGAGATGGTGAAATAATCATAGTCTTCATCTGAGAGTTCCATACCAGGGAAATTATTCCAATGTCCACCCCCCCCTCCTTAATCCCACACCTTATCTTCTTCTGTCAATGAAAGAGCACAGAAGTCTGCTTTACCATGACCTCTTCTTGAATATAGATCTGATTTCAGCTAATTTCAATATGTAGACAACTTGAGCTAACATTTTATTTTTTTTTATTTATTTATTTATTATTTTTTAAAGATTTTATTTATTTATTTGAGAGAGAGAGAATGAGAGACAGAGAGCACGAGAGGGAAGAGGGCAGAGGGAGAAGCAGACCCCCTGCTGAGCAGGGAGCCCGATGTGGGACTCGATCCCGGGACTCGATCCCGGGACTCCAGGATCATGACCTGAGCCGAAGGCAGTCGCTTAACCAACTGAGCCACCCAGGCACCCTGAGCTAACATTTTAAAAGGTACAGCAAGCAGTTCTCTGGAATGGGAGCCTGTAAACATAACCTCGGTAACCTTCCAATAGATGTCTTAATCTACTTGAGCCCTCAGGGCTTCCTCTTCTGTAATACAAAGGGGCTTAGCTAGATGGTCTCTAAATTCTTTCTACAATTAACATTTTCCGTTGGGGGGTTGTCTTCTTGACCTAGATGTTAAGAACTATTCTGTCCCTGTTGAAGGTCAGTACAGGTAGTAGAATAGGGACTAGTGGTGGCAAAGAGGCTTCCAGTACCCTCATGATCTTGCCAAGTTGGTGGTTTTTAGGAGTTTCTGTATTAGTTGGTCAAAATAAAGCAATCAAATAAGGAATGACAGAATGCTTCAATAAAAGAATAAAAGACAAAAGAATAATGTGAATCCCAGCTCTAGCAAATCTCTAGGTCAAAGCAAGACAGTATAATAGTTAAGAGAATGGACATTAAAGACATTATTACAGCTTGTAATTATATAATCATATATGTGATTACTTAACATTTATCTTACTCTCTAAGCTATAAACTCCATGTAAGTAGGCACTATAACTATTTTGTTCACATATCACCTGCATGCATAATGTCTAATACCAGTGTTGAATAAATGAATAATAGATTAAAAATCAGCCCTCCCTCCTACTAGTTATAAGAAACTCAACTAGGCTTCTCACCTCTGCCATTTTCAAATTCATCTATAAAAATAGGATAATAGCAACACCTACCTCTTTGGGATTTTTCAGAATGAAGTCATATACCTAAGCTATGATAAAATGGTGGGTAAAATAAGAATAACAAGTTTGATATTTTACACACTCTCTTCCCTCCAAGTTCTCCAGACCAACTGTATGAAACATTGACTTGTTGCGAGTCCAGGATGAAGATACCCCTGCTTAGGCTCCAAGCCAAAGAGGTCCCCATCTACTTCACTCAGATGTGAATGAACTCAAGACTGGCAAAGCCATGAGTCAACAGCTGGCCTCTCTTACCTTGGGAAGAAACTCACACTGCCCAGTCTAGGAGAATGTGTGCATCCTCGGAGCTGGCTGAATCTAGGAGAGAATGGAGAAGAAAGGTGGGTGCCATGTTTTCAGGACTCCTTTGCCAATCACTGCAAGCCAATCCAACTATGCATTCTATATCCCTTGGAGAAGCATGGGTGGGGAAGAGAAATACCAGGATTTAGAGTGCTTCTAATATTTCCAAGAAGAGAGATGTCCTTATTTAATGGGCCTGCTCAGAAACACTAGAAAAGAGAAAATGGAATCCCTTACAAAGGGTAGTACCAGTTTCCTAGGATTCTTGTGAGGTTTACGTGTAAATTACAATAGCAGTTATTTTCATATTATTATTATTATTATTATTATTATTATTATTAAAGTAGGCTCCACACTCAGCATGGAGCCCAACCCAGGGCTTGAACTCAAGACACTGAAATTGAGACCTGAGCTGAGATCAAGAGTTGGATACTGGGGCGCCTGGGTGTCTCAGTTGTTAGGCGTCTGCCTTTGGGTAGGGTCCTGGGATCGAGCCCCACATAGGGCTCCCTGCTCCGCGGAGGGGCCTGCTTCTCCCTCTCCCACTCCCCCTGTTTGTGTTCCCTCTCTCTCTGTCAAAAAATAAAATATTAAAAAAAAAAAGAGTTGGATACTTAAATCAACTGAGCCATCCAGGAGGCCCCACTGACTTCTTAATTGACCTCCAGTATCACTTCTCTCTCCAAATGATTCTGATTGAGTTCCATGATACTCTGATGTTAGCTTCTAGGAGGCCAATTTCAGGTAATCCTGGACGCTTCTTTCTTAGCAGTTAAATTGTATATGTGCCAAGAATCAGCTGTATTGACTCCCAAACCTTTTTATTTTAATGGAATTAATGATTCATAAAGTGTTACATAAACATATCAAACATGATTTTGTAAAGAAAAAGGGTATTATGTCTTTATAATTAAGTTAATGTTTTGGAAGAGTGGCAAAGGCAAGCCTCAACAAAGTGGTATGTGCCATAAGTACCAGAGTAAAAGAATGGGGAAAACAAAAATCTAGGGGGGTTTTACCTTCAGATTGCAATTCATATTCCTCATATCTGAATGCAAGGCCTTAGCTCTTCATCAAAAAACTTAGAAAAGAAAGGTTAATCCATATGTTTGAAGTTAATTATTGAGATATATTTTTATTTTGAAAATTGGACGGTCACATGCCAAAGAATGAAACTGGACCATTTCCTTACACCACACACAAAAATAGACTCCAAATGGATGAAAGGCCTAAATGTGAGAGAGGAATCCCTCAAAATCATAGAGGAGAATACAGGCAGCAACCTCTTTGACATCAGCTGCAGCAACTTCTTCCTAGAAACATCGCCAAAGGCAAGAGAAGCTAGGGCAAAAATGAACTACTGGGACTTCATCAAGATAAAAAGCTTTTGCCCAGCAAAAGAAACAGTCAACAAAACCAAAAGACAACCAACAGAATGGGAGAAGATATTTGCAAATGACATATCTGATAAAGGGCTAGTATCCAAAATCTATAAAGAACTTATCAAACTCAACACCCAAAGAACAAATAATCCAATCAAGGAATGGGACAAAGACATGAACAGACATTTTTCTAAAGAAGACACCCAAAAGGCCAACAGACACATAAGAAAATGTTTCACATCACTCGGCATCAGGGAAATCCAAATCAAAACCTCAATGAGATACCACCTCACACCAGTCAGAATGGCTAAAATTACAAGTCAGGAAATGACAGAAGTTGGCGAGGATGTGGAGAAAGGGGAACCCTCCTACACTATTGGTGACAATAAAAGCTGGTGCAGGCATTCCAGAAAACAGTATAGAGGTTCCTCAAAAAGTTGAAAATAGAGCTACCCTATGACCCAGCAATTGCACTACTGGGTATTTACCCCAAAGATGCAAATGTAGGGATCCGAAGGGGCACCTGCACCCCAGTGTTTATAGTAGCAATGTCCACAATAGCCAAACTATGGAATGAGCCCAGATATCCATTGACAGATGAATGGATAAAGAAGATGTGGTGTATACACACACACACACACAGAGACACACACACACACACACACAATGGAATATTACACTGCCATCAAAAAATGAAATCTGGCCATTTGCAATGACATGGATGGAACTAGAGGGTATTATGCTGAGTGAAATAATTCAATCAGAGAAAGACAATTATCATATGATCTCACTGATATGTGGAATTTAAGAAACAAAACAGGATCATAGGGGAAGAGAGGAAAGAATGAAACAAGACAAAACCAGAGAGGGAGACAAACCATAAGAGACTCTTATTCATAGGAAATAAACTGAGGGTTGCTCGAGGGGAGAGGGGTGGAGGGATGGGGTAACTGGATGATGGACATTAAGGAGGGCAGGTGATGTAATTAGCACTGTGTATTATATAAAACTGATGAATCACAGACCTGTACCTCTGAAACCAATATTACATTATATGTTAATTAATTGCATTTAAATAAAAATATTTATTAAAAAAATAAAATAAAATGCTACAAAAGGGGAAAAAATACATTTTTATTTTTATGCATTGTCTAAGAAGGCTTCAACTGAATGGTACAAATCAATTTTCAAGTGAAATTATGAATATTACAAAAGGTTCAGGAAAGTGACTTGCTTGAATCCAAAGACATTTGCAAACAAAGATCTGGATGAGATATGTTAACAACTGAAGAAGAGAAAAATTAATATGATCATGACACCATAGGAAATTTAAAAGTGATTGATTTTAATCTCAAGGAATTCAGAGAAACCCTTAAGAAAATTGATGACTGTGGAATGTTTTTGCAAAAATGACTCTTTCTTGATTATGCTGGAAAAATCATGATTGTTTTATATAAAATGGCTTCTACTTTATTTTTATAACAGTGCTTGGCATATATCAAAAGCTGGACAATGAAATGTGTTCATATATGAACATATTACTATTAGTAGTAGTACTTGTATTTACCTTTGCCCTCTACCTAAATGTAGATATGAAGGAGCCAATTTGCTCTCAAGATTTCTTTTTTATATGTATTGTTCCTATAAAACCAGCACTGGTTATGACTGCCTGCCCAGAATAAAAAATGTTCCCTTGTAAATCTATTTTTGCAGATGAATGATCACCCAACTATTTACCTAATTTTTTCCCAAGTGCACATGTGTCCAGCAATGAACAGTATTAAGAGCTGATCTGATAGCTCATTCCTTAAACTAAGGTGAACCATAAATTCAACTAAATTCCATAAATATTTAATGGAAATCATTCATTCAGTTATTTGCTAGGCTCTCCTGATTTTAAAAGAAAATGAAAGAAAGGGAAAAGAGATGGAGGGAGGGAATGAAAGAAGGAAGGAAGGAATGAAGAAGGAAGGAAGGGAGGGAGGGAGGGAGGGAGGGAGGGAGGGAGGAAGGAAAGAAAAGAAAGCTTCCACAAACTTGTAATTAATCTAAGTACACTGACACACAAATAAATATCTCTAATTTAGGGTTTTATGGAAGAGGCAGAATAAAATGTAAACAGGGAAAATTGCCTGTGATTCTGAGTCTACCTGGGTGTTCAGGAAGAGGGGTAATTCAGAAATGGGCTGTGATTCTTTCAAGAGGAAGTTTTGGTTGTTTATATTGGGCCTTTAAGTATAAGTAGAATTTTGACAGATTAAAGTGAATGAGGAAGAACATTACATTTCAAGCAGAACTGGTAAAGGACAGGGCATACATGGAGATATACGGTTTGATGTGGCTGAAAGGAAAGTTCTATGTGCCTGAGGTGAGAGCAAAGAGTGCAGAAGTAATAGAAGATGAATCTAGCAAAGTAGAGTATAATATTCAGTATAGCATAAATCTTAGAATATCCTCAGTAAAATTTTCATTGAGGAATTTGATTTATTACCCCAAGCCAGTGGTCTCAAAGTGTATCCCGAGACCAGCAGGATCAACATCACCTAGGAACTTAGCAATGCAAATTATTGGACCCTACCCTAGACCTAATGAATCAAAAACTATGAGACTCACAGCAATCCATGTTTTGACAAGTTATTCAGGAGATTCTGATGTAACTTTGAGAACTATATCTATAGGCAAAGGATTATTCAGAAAAACATGGTCACATTTGAGTTTTCAAATGATCACTCTTGCCACTGGTAAAGAATGAATTGAAGATTGTAAACCTGGAGACCCCTGGGGTTGTTGCTATAATCAGAGAGAAATAAGACTGCTCTGAGGAGCAGGAGTGGAAGAAGGAGGGTGGGAGGGTGAGAAAGGATTGATGGTGTGGAGTAGTCAAATCCATCAAACTTCACCAATGAATGGAAGTGGAAGATTGAGGTGGTACAGAAGATAGGAAAGTCCAAGTTGAATTTTTTCCCCTAGTCTGAGGGATTCAGTTGGTGGTGGGTATCCTTCCAAGAGCTGCAGGTACAGAAAGGAAAGATCCTTCAATTAGGCAGTTATGGAGCTTTTGATCAGGCTCATTATGGAGACTGATGGATCAGATGTTGTCCTCTTCCTCGATGAGCTTTTGAGCTACCCGAAGAAGGACATATCTAAGAAGGAGACAGACATTTAGTGCAAAGGGGACCAATCCAATTTTAGGGACAACTCTCACTGGATTGAATATGATTGTGCTCACAGTTTGTCCCTTACTGTTTATCCAGCCCATCCTCTAAGTTAACATCTCCTCTCAGATTCTCAGAGGAGATGCAATGCCTGTTGGGATTGGTTGAAGGGACATCAGGCACTAAGATATTTCTTGGCTTCCATAACATCAAGTGGCACCCTATATCTGTCAGCTTTTCATATATCATCTATCTATCTATCTATCTGTCTATATCTAGATGTTTTTATATTAACATTGGTTATCTTAGCATGGTAGATTACTGATGATTTTATTTTGTTTTTATGAAAATAAAATATATTAATAACTTCTAAAAATATGCTGAAAAAAGGAATAATGGTATAAAAATACTAAAAGGACCAGTTTGAAAAGCAGGAAGAGATGAGGAAGAATCATTTCTCATTACATAAATTATATGTAATATGATTTCATATAACTGCTGTTAATAGTCTCAGGTAAGGGATGCCTGGGTGGCTCAGTCAGTTAAGCGTCTGCCTTCAACTCAGGTCATGATCCCAGGGTCCCACATCAGGCTCCTTGCTCAATGGGGAACCTGCTTCTCCCTCTACCTCTCCCCCTGCTTGTGCTCTCTCTTTCTCTCTGACAAATAAATAAGTAAAATCTTTTAAAAAATAGTCTCAGATAAGTAGTAATAATATTAAAAAAATTCAGGGTGCTGGGTGACTCACTTGGTTAAGTGTCTGACTCTTGATTTCAGCTCAGGTCATGATCTTAGTGTCATGAGGTCAAGCCCTGCATCAGGCTCCATGCTCATTATGGAGTCTGCTTGAGAGTCTCTCTCTCCCTTTCCCTCTGTCCCTTCCCCCACTTGTGTGCGTGTACACAAACGTGCTCTCTTCCTCTCTAAATAAACAAGTAAAATCTTTAAAAAACAATTTCTACCTCAGTGGAAAATTATGCAATATCTAAAACACATTATTGCAAGTTACCTAATTCTGCTTCCATAGGAGGTATTTTACAACTCTGTACCTTATAGATAACTGATCGCAATGCAAAGTGATTCTTGTTCATACACATGTAAACTTTGTCAGTTATATCCTGTGGAAGTTCAACTGATTTTCCTCCCCCACTCCAGAGGAGACTAATATTTCCTCCATTTGCACATCCATTTTAACATTCCTGATGGAGAAACATGTCTGCAGTTTGGAATCTCCATTGAACTGGGTTTTAACATCTCACTAGTTCCCTAATTAACAAATTAAATGAAATCTCTAAAATTGATTTATTTTTATATATGTATGAGACTCATGATTTTACACATTTTTTGAAAATCACCTTTTAACAATTGTCATGTTAGTTGATATTTACTAAGAAATTTCTGTGTGCCTTACCTTATTCTAAGTCACTTAATATGCCTTATTTCATTTCACCTTCACCATCCATGTGAGGAGCTAATGTCAACTCCACTTTCCAGATGAGCACCCAAAGCTCACTAGAAGTGAGGTCATGTATCCAAAGTGAAACACGGAGTATGTGGTGGCACATAATTCAAATTCCAGCTGAGTTCAGATATGTGTTTAGCCATACAGTGTTGGCCCACGTTTTCCAGATGAGAAAACTCAACCTCGGCATGGTTAAAATACCTCTTACTCTTCCACTTGTTCAATCAGTATTTTGAACATGTCCTATGAACCAGACGCCATGCTAGGTTTGGGAACACAGGAAAAAAAAGATAAGTAGACAAAATCCTTGATTTTTACAAAGTCTAGAATCTTGTGATAATTGACTGCAAGTCCAGTGCTGGTGAGCCAGACAACTTAGTTCCTTTAAAAGCTTATTTTCCTCAAGCCTCTTCTTGCACACATTTCCAGTCCACAAGAAACATTCAATGGACTGGAGTTATAACTTCTAGTAAGAATACCCTGATATCATCTTGTATCCTCCTGTGGCTTGGTGAAGAATGTATTCAAATAAATCTAGAAAGGGAGATGACTAATGAGCTCTTTGTAAATCTCTAAGAAAAGCATCCTATCCAACCCCCCACTGAAAATGTCATGTCCTCTGGAATGCACTTTTCTGCCTTCCCTACCTACTGGATCCCTGCTTGAACTTGACCCTGATCTTTAAAACTCTGTTCAGTCTTCAGAGCCTTTCTGAAGTCTTCTCTTATTTCATCTCCAGCTCCCACCAACTTTATAAAGTAGCTTCTCTTTTCACTCTAGCATCCCCTGCCTCTTGAATATTTCTAACTGTACATTCCCCACAGAGAAACACCATGGCTTATTCATTTTTGTATCTCCAGCACCTGGTATGTTAAGGGCCAGGAGTGGCTTGAGGCATGAGGTGCTGGTAAACAATTCTTTTTTTTTTTTTTAAAGATTTTATTTATTTATTTGAGACAGAGAGGATAAGAGACAGAGAGTATGAGAGGGAGGAGGGTCAGAGGGAGAAGCAGGCTCCCCGCCGAGCAGGGAGCCCGATGCGGGACTCGATCCCGGGACTCCAGGATCATGACCTGAGCCGAAGGCAGTCGCTTAACCAACTGAGCCACCCAGGCGCCCCCTGGTAAACAATTCTTCCCATACGATTTATGTAGAACAACTTTCACTTCTCCCAATCCACAGTATTCTCTCTTGTCTTTAGATCTTTGTACTTACTGATCCCTTGGTGCAAACCCATCTCCATTTATCTCCTACATTCCTAAGAATTTCCAAGACAGGAGTTCTTCCTGAAGCTTTCCCTAACCTTAAATTAAGTGCCTCTTCTGTGTGCTCTCCTGTGACCTCAAATTTCCCCCATTATATTACTTTTCACCCTGGAGTATAACTATTTGTATATCTGAATATATGTATATTTATTTGTCAAATCTTTATGGGCAGGAACTCTATCTGTTTATTTCACTGCTTTATCTTCAGATCCTAACCAGTAATAAGTACATAATATAAGTATATGCTTATTTACATTTATGTAATATATGTCAAATGAGGAGAAGCCCAATTTGTTCATGTTTGCTACTACCCAAAAGGAATTATCCTTAGGGAACAGCATGATGGAGTAGAAAGATCAATTTTGGAGTTTGAAACATGGATTCTATTCCTGACTCAGTCATTTATTGGATGTGTGACCTTAGGCAAATTGCATCAATGTGTTGTATCTTAATTCCTTTATAAGTAAAATGAGAATAAAAATCTCTGCTTCAACCTATTGTTGTGAAGACTAAATGAGATAATGTATGTTGAGGATCTGATGCTAAGTAAGCTGTTAATAAATATCCATTTCCTTCCCCTTCTATTTGCGGCCAGTGCAAAATTATAAAGACAGCATTTGGGCACATAACAGGATATCCTACATGAGTAGGAATGGCTTCCCAGGGTAATAGATGGTGTTGCCAACAATAGTGAGGAGAATGAGAGGAAGCTGTCACATAAACGAACCTTCTCAAGGTTTCACCCTCAAGGGTTCAATGTAAGGTTCAAAGGATGGCTTTGAACATTAAACAGCATCATGAAAAACCCAACACTGTTCCCAGCTGTGGCACTTATCAACACACATTCCTAAAAGCAAGGTGGCTCGCTGAAAGGCAAGGAGCCCTGGGGTCAGCACTGAGTGAAAGGTTAATTCTGATGCATGGAATGCAAATCATGTGCCAGTGACAACATTGGGTCCTCCTTCTTCCTACTCTACCCCTTGCCTGGGATAGGGACTGTGAAGAGGGTGTAAGCTTTCTCCACAGTATTGTGAGCTGTGTTCTGTTTCCCCCCATGGGCATTTTAAGGCCTCCAGGTTTCTATCAGGTCACTCCTGCCATAGAACCTGTGAAAAATGTCCGCATGTTGTTAACTACACGGTAAGTAGCGAACAAAACTTCCCCAGACAAATTTTATAATTAGCACCAAAATGAGGGATGCAATGAATGCAATGCTTTTGGGGCTGCTGAAAGCCCACCTTATACTTCCAAACAGTGGTTTGACATTTCAGCTCTCTTGCTTTAGGAAAAGTCCTACTTTTATGCCTCGTGGGTGACTGGACTCATTGGCAGATGGTCAACCAGGTGAAACACTGAATTCATGCTAACAAAGCCCTACCCTCATTTTCTGGTGATAAAAAACTGGACACATAAACATCTTGCTTGTAAGAAATAAGCCAGTTCCTGAAGGTATGTGGTCCTGCTCCCTAAACTCCTAGCCTGGCTATGGCTATTATCACAACTTCAGAATATGCTGCTCCAGTGCTACCACAAACACAAACAGCTAAGTGGGGGATTCAGCAGAGAAGAGAAGCAGCACAGTACCATGGAAAGAATGTTCGATTGGGAAGGTGGAGACTTGGATGCTTTTTGTGCCTGACTGCTCTGCTATCTTGGTGGTGAGCTTAGTAGAGGGAATAATGTACATTCAGGGTTTACTTCACTCTGGGTCCTATGCTATCTCCTTAAATATATATCTTGTATTTTAATCTTTCTTGCCAATGCTAATTATAATACCTATTCTATACATGAGGAAATGGGCTGAGAGTGGTGGACTAATGTGTCTAAAATCACAGCTTGGTGGATCAGACTTTGAACAGTTTCATGTTCCTTCTACCATATCATGCTGCCTTGCAAATATCCTGCAATATTTACTTGTTTTTAAACATCATCCTTTAAATACAAATGGTCACCTTACAATCAACCTCACAAAACCTATTCCAGTCCAGTGGGCATGAACTTAATACTGGTAAGGCAGACATAGCACATTTTTATCACTGGATGGCTTCACATGCATTTCTCATTGGACTTTAGACAAATCACTTGCCTGGTCTGTACTTTTTCTACTTCTGTGAAAGATGAAATTTAAACTAAGTGATTCCTCTCAACCCTCATATTCTAAAATGGAAAGTAGCCAGTCCAGTGACATGTTTCATATATTCATACATACTAGGTTTAGTGTTGACATCATTCACTGTTAAGGGGGCTGGAGTCCTCCTGACCATGGCCTCTGGCTACATTTATCCCATTTTCACTGTTCTTTTTTCATTCTCCTTCTACTAACAGGAAGTAAATTCTCATATCTGATTTCTCCCATAACTTTATCCATATCTTGCTTTTGGCACTTGCCACCCTCTGTTTCCTATGGTGGTTAATGGTGGGCATATCTTATCTCTCCTACAACCTTGTAAGCTCTATGAATTTCCTCCACTTCCTCACAAGGTCTGGTATTCCCCAGGACACCAAGACCAGTGTCATCCCCGCAGTACACTATTGATACTCTCTGTCTATTTGTGTTGAAATAGAAATCCGAAGTATCATAAGATCTTTATCTAATTAAAACTTGGGTTCCATAAGCAATATTTTGAACAGGAAAAGAAATAACCTGAGAAGTTAGATAGTGCAAAGTTTCAATAACAACACGTCTATGATGTTTTACAGTAGGGCTCTTCTTGTCTGGGCTGAAGGATTCCATCTTATTTTATAATCTGTCATGGTCTGATTGCTTTTGTAAAGTATAAAAAATGAATTACTAGAAAAATTAAATTTAAAAGATATCAAAATACAAATTCAAAATCTGTATTATTAGATTCAACAGAAACAAAACTACTCTGTCAAACTGCTATAAAGATTCTGAACACATATTCTCAATTTCTGTGCTTATCTCATGGACTGGCAACAAATGGCTATTTAGAGTTACCGTCCTTGGACCACACTTGGAAGAGCACTATCTGCTTTACCATTTACACAGAAATTCAAGAAGCCTAATAGGGGCTATGTTGTATCACCTGGGTGAAAATTTCAGGCATTAGATGAAGAAGAAAACCACTAGGGGCCAAAAATGTATGTCTTCAGCCTCTCTCTGGTTTTTGAAAAGGAAGACCAAGAAAAGTCAAGGGACTTTGTCTTTATGCTTTATTCTCCAGCTGAAGAAAATGGGATCAAAATCACTTCCCATTAAACCCAAATCTTGGTGGGGCAAGTGCAACAGTCAATGTTGGTTCCATATTCTTAAATAAAGAAAAGAAATTTAATATCTATTTATGAAGTTTTAATAAATTTAATACTACCAGCTCATTTGTAAACCTTCCACTGTTACTAAATTGTTTGTATTCTGTTTTTACCCTTCAAGGCACTTTCACAAAAACATTTATTTAATCCTCCCCAAAACTCAGTGAGGTAGGTACTAGCATTGTTCTTATTCTGCAGGTGAGAAAACTGGCTCAGAAATGTTAAATGACTTACCCAGTCACTCAGTTACTAATCTGTTGAACTCGAATTCATGCCAGGTCTGACTCTGAAGCCCATTCTCTGTCCACCAGATCCACTGTTTCTCTAGTTAATCTTCTCTTATAATACTTAGGAAATCTAGGTATACAAGGAACTATAGGGATTTTTTTTTTTCAACAAGCCGGAAGAAAATATCTTCCTGTAAAGCCCTGGGATAAGAATTATAGGCACTGTATTTATCTTATAACTTTTACCACCATAGAATATAATCAGATATATTAGTGTCATAGGTAGATTCTTAGTAAGTAAGCTGCAGATATAAAAATCAATGCACAGAAATCAGTTGCATTTCTATACACCAACAACAAGACAGAAGAAAGAGAAATTAAGGAGTCGATCCCATTTACAATTGCACCCAAAACCATAAGATACCTAGGAATAAATCTAACCAAAGAGGCAAAGGATCTGTACTCAGAAAACTATAGAATACTCATGAAAGAAATTGAGGAAGACACAAAGAAATGGAAAAACGTTCCACGCTCATGGATTGGAAGAACAAATATTGTGAAGATGTCTATGCTACCTAAAGCAATCTACACATTTAATGCAATCCCTATCAAAATACCATCCACTTTTTTCAAAGAAATGGAACAAATAATCCTAAAATTTGTATGGAACCAGAAAAGACCCTGAATAGGCGAAAGAATGTTGAAAAAGCAAAGCAAAGCTGGTGGCATCACAATTCCGGACTTCCAGCTCTATTACAAAGCTGTCATCATCAAGACAGTATGGTACTGGCACAAAAACAGACACAAAGATCAATGGAACAGAATAGAGAGCCCAGAAATGGACCCTCAACTCTATGGTCAACTCATCTTTGACAAAGCAGGAAAGAATGTCCAATAGAAAAATGACGGTCTCTTCAACAAATGGTGTTGGGGAAATTGGATAGCCACATGCAGAAGAATGAAACTGGACCATTTCCTTACACCACACTCAAAAATAGACTAAAAATGGATGAAAGACCTCAATGCGAGACAGGAATCCATCAACATCCTAAAGGAGAACACAGGCAGCAACCTCTCTGACATCAGCTGCAGCAACTTCTTCCTAGAAACATCGCCAAAGGCAAGGGAAGCAAGGGCAAAAATGAACTATTGGGACTTCATCAAGATAAAAAGCTTTTGCACAGCAAAAGAAACAGTCAACAAAACCAAAAGACAACTGACAGAATGGGAGAAGATATTTGCAAATGACATATCAGATAAAGGGCTAGCATCCAAATATATAAAGAACTTATCAAACTCAACACCCAAAGAACAAAGAATCCAATCAAGAAATGGGCAGAAGACATGAACAGACATTTTTCCAAAGAAGACATCCAAGTGGCCAACAGACACATGAAAAAGTGCTCAATATCGCTCGGCATCAGGGAAATCCAAATCAAAACCTCAATGAGATACCACCTTACACCAGTCAGAATGGCTAAAATTAACAAGTCAGGAAAGGACAGATGTTGGCGAGGATGTGGAGAAAGGGGAACCCTCCTATACTGTTGGTGAGAATGCAAGCTGATGCAGCCACTCTGGAAAACAGTATGGAGGTTCCTCAAAAAGTTGAAAATAGAGCTACCCTATGACCCAGCAATTGCACTACTGGGTATTTACCCCAAAGATACAAATGTAGGGATCCGAAGGGATACGTGCACCCCAATGTTTATAGCAGCAATGTCCACAATAGATAAACTATGGAAAGAGCCTAGATGTCCATCAACAGATGAATGGATAAAGAATATGTGGTATACATATAATGGAATATTATGCTGCCATCAAAAATGAAATCTTGTCATTTGCAATGACGTGGATGGAACTAGAGGGTATTATGTGAAGCGAAATAAGTCAATCAGAGAAAGACAGGTATCCTATGATCTCACTGATATGAGGAATTTGAGAAATAAGACAGAGGATCATAGGGGAAGGGAGGGAAAAATGAAACAAAACCAGAGAGGGAGACAAACCATAAGAGACTCTTATTCAGGGGCGCCTGGGTGGCTCAGTTGGTTAAGTGACTGCCTTCGGCTCAGGTCATGATCCTGGAGTCCCAGGATAGAGTCCCGCATCGGGCTCCCTGCTCAGCAGGGAGTCTGCTTCTCCCTCTGCCCCTCCCCCCTCTCATGTGCTCTCTCTCTCTCTCTCTCTCATTCTCTCTCTCAAATAAATAAATAAAACCTTTAAAAAATTTTTTTAAAAAAGAGACTCTTATTCATAGGAAACAAATTGAATGTTGCTGTAGTGGAGGAGGGTGGGAGGGATGGGGTGGCTGGGTGATGGACATTGGGGAGGGTAGGTACTATGGTGAGCACTGTGAATTGTGTAAGACTGACGAATCACAGACCTGTACCCCAGAAACAAATAATACATTATATGTTAATAAAAAGATTTAAAAAAATGAAAAGGTCATATCAAAAAAAAAAAGTAAGCTGCAAGTGCTATCCTGCAATCTCTCATTTATAGACCCTCATTATCATTAATGAATAGTTAGGAGTATTCAGTGCGATGGTCTAAAACAATTGAAAAATAGACCCATTCATTATAATGATTCACTTAGTGCATACTAAGGAAATATCTAGTATTTTAACTTCCCTAAAGTTGACCACATTGTCCTAATTTACTGTGGAAAGCATCCCTCGAGAGAGGAGAGATGGTTTCACGAGCTCCTCATGTGTTGCAACTGATTTTTCTCTCCTCCCCACTGAATGTTTTCAAAGAATGGGGTAAAAGTCTTTGACATAGACTTATGGTAAGAATATCTTTTTAGAGTCTCCCATGAAATGGTGATAACTGGAAGGATGCTGCCCACGATACTCCAAAGAAACAACCTGCTACATACACACTGATTCAAGATTGGGGATTTATGACTATTACTTCAGACTCTCAACCCAGACTTCCAGTTCCAGTGTCACCCTTAGCAGATACTTTCCCAACAGAAAGGCTCAAATGGGCTCTGTTTATAGGTGAGGAAACTGAAGCCTCCGGGGGTAAACTGACTTGTTTACATAAATAAAAAAAAGTTACATAAATAATTAGTACCAAATATGAACTGCAACTATATCTGAATCTACTTGGTACAAAGAACACAAATTTCACTTAATACATAAACCAACTGCATGTCTCTACTTCCTATTTCTATTGGCAACGACCACATCTACTTAGTCATTTCTCTATCCCCAGCACCAGGCACAGTGCCTAGTACTTAATAGATGCTCAAGAAATGTGTTACATTGAATTAAATTAGCAAAAATACCAAGGTGACATCTTTTGAAACTCATTGCGATTATGCACATTTGTAGACCTTGTCTGAGTGCTGGTAAGATGGGGTAGAAGCATGTGTAATTCCTCTCGCCTTTTATAATCTTTGCCATGAAGGAAATATAATAGCACTCAAGATTCCCATTACCACTGTCAGAGGAATGAATGCCTCAAAGACCTATAAACTTAATATACAATTAATATCATGCCTTGCTTTTGTCATGGATTTATTGTTCCACATTTTGACTGTCAAGACAGGTATCTCAACTTTGACCTTCTGAGCTAATGAGACTAAAAAATAGAAGATGCACAGAATAAAGAAAATCAAAATTATGGTAAATTTAAAAGTCAAAATGCAACGGTCTATTACTATTCTGTCATTCAAAGAACCCAGAAGCGTTCTTTCTTTCTTCCCTCAGAATTGAAATGTAGGCGAGGCTGAGATGCTGCATATATAACATGGAATTCCCAATAGCAGAGATTTTAAATCAAGGTGGTATTTAACCAAAGCAGCCACTAGGGCTTGTCCAGATCTCATTGACTCCCCATAAAATAGGACAGGTTCACATGAAGGTACTTTACCTTTCTGACTATCCAAGGGGCTGTTTATGATTCCTGAATATACATTTCTCTTTCTATTTCTTGGTTGAAGGGGATAAATCAATGAGTATAGACACACACACACACACACACATACTGAAAAAGTATTCAGAGGAAATACTTATAGAGAGTGAAAGCTTTCAGCCAAAGCTCACAGTGAAGAGGCATTTGATTTCTACCTCCTACTAGATCAGATCATGCCTTTTTTCCCCTGCTTTTAGAAATAGCACAGAACCATATGGTGGGCCAATAACAGGATGAAAGGATTCATGTTTTCTGAGCCTTGTAGAGGGTTGCAGGTAATTCCATACATTTTCAAGAGAGAATCTCCATATTTGTCCATGCATCCATGCTTCTATCTATCCATCCACACATCCACCCAACTATCCATCCATCCAGTATTTGACCCTCCACCTAGATGCCAGTCATGGCGCCTGACACAAGTAATCGAGTGATAAACAAAGTAGACATGATCTTTTGCCTCCGGTAAAGACTGCCATACACACAGACATAATTAAATCAGATTATGGGTTTGATAAACAGAGACTACTGTAGGAGCATATAAGATGTTAAGTTTCCCTGGAGGAGATGATGTTTCATCTGAGTACTACGGATCAGGAGGTGATAAGCAAAGACAAACAGAACAAAACAAAAAACACAAAAAGTAGTAATATATTTGGGATTCCAGGATTAGTATGTGTTATATGACAAAGCAAAGAGTCTTGAGAAAATTTATTTGGGGATTTGCAAAGAGTTCAGTCTGGTGAAAGGGATGGAGGTGGTGAATAATGTGGAGAGCACTCGACTTGTACTCTGCCACTGAAGTAACTGTGTGAACTTTAGGAAATTTCCTTCCTTACCCGGGCCCCAGCATCTTCATCTGTCAACCATGGAGGCTTGTTTAGATGAACCCTCACTTCCTTTCCAGCTCCTGTAGTCTTATGAATTCTCTTAGGAACAATGAAAGAACTTCCTGAAATACAGTTAGCCTCTAAACAAACCAGAAAGCCTATAAGCCAGTAACTCAAGTGATGCTCTTAACACAATTGTTCAATAATCAGATTCATTAGTTCCGCTTGCTTCATTTATAGAGTGAGCTTTCCTTTTGGAAGAACTCTTACAATGTTTCTTGTTGTTCTAGAACTGTCTTGAGCCACAGTTGTGATAGAGGGCTGGTGGAGGGTGAGGGGAAGGTGGGAAATAGGAGTCCAATGGGAAGGAACTCCTAAATTTTCTTCAGAGAAGGGAAGACCCAGAATCAATGGTTCAGTGAGGTGGTCTTAGAGAACTGATTCTGCTTTGAATGTCCCTTTTCTCCCTTTTGAGGGTCCTCATCCCCACTCTAAAATGACAGAGATATCTCTCATTATGGCAACCTCTTGAAGACTTGTCTTGTTAGCAATTGAATTAGGAACCTCAGTTTCCTCATCCATAGGATGGGGATAGCAAAACTGGCCTCAGAGAATTGTTGCAAGGATTGAAGGAGGTAGTTCAGGTAAAGAACTTACATAATGACTTGTGTTTCTAAGCGCCTTCCATGATCAATTCATTTCATCTTCACAACAGCCCTGAGAGGTATTGCAATTATTGTCCTCATGCTTTCGGAAGAAACAAGGAGGCTTGGAGGTTAAATAACTTGGTCAACATCACATGGGTCCTACAGAGTGGTGCCAGGATTCATTCCAAATTGCTCACCTCCAGAGCCCATGCCCATAATCGTTATGCTAAATCTCCTAGTAAATGTTGTGATTCTCTTCCCCTATTATCTGAAGACAATTTGCGTTTTGTCCTAATGGCAGAGATGTCATACCTTACCAGTGATAACAGGATTTTTTTCTCCACCACAATGACCCCTAGACCACAATCACCAAAAGTGAAAGGTTTTGGCTGGGATTTGAGGCCAGCTCCTCTTCATGGGGTCTGGTCATAACTATTGGCTGCTACATGACTAAGCATGATGCCTACCCATGGAATCAATGTAGCACCCACTGAGATCATTTCAATACTTCAGGTTTCTCCCTCCAGAAAGGCTTTGTGCTAATCGTGTTTGCTTTCCTCTTTGCATCACAATGGTAGTTTCTATTTTGGATTTTTATTGTTTATTACAGCTTGGAGAAATTCCTATTCCAGTTCAAATCTGGCCTTGGCCACGTTTCAAAGGCTCTGAAACCTCTAGTCAATCTGGCTTCATTCATCCTCTGGCACTGGCATGTGTCCTTCCCAGAGAGGAAAACAGGCTCTCTACCCACCCCTTAAAAACAAGTAGGTGAGAAGGGAAAAAAGATCTCCTTGGATTATACCAGGAGCAAAGTTGGCTAGGAATAAAACAAAATTAAAGTTTAATTCCTGTCTGGTAAAATTAGTTCAAATAATTATCTTCAGATTTCTTTTTATCTCCAAAATTAGAAGTGTTAATCATAGATGTCATTCTGTAAAAACAGTTTTGAGTTTACAGTTAAAACAATGATACCCTTTGCTTCCATAGCGCATTTCACTGAGGATACTCAGTGTCCTCTCTATACTGTGTAAGTAGTAGCAGGCACTCTGCCTGCCTATGAGGGGCCCAGAGAAAGTCCTCCTACTCTAAATATCTGTCCTAATAATGGTATTTTTAGGACTGCACAGGTTTTTTTTTTTTTTAAGATCTCATTTCATCCCCATCATAACTTTATGGCAACATTATTCTCATTATTCCCATTGTGCAGATACATTAAACTGAGGCTCAGAAAATCAAAGGATGTTCCTCAAAACCCCAGAGGTAGTTATGCCCCTTTGGGACTCAAATTCTCAAGTTCTTTCTGCTATCCCAAGCTGTTGCTTTCTTAGCACTCCTATGTGCAGGTTCTAATTAAAATAAAATGTTAAATAATATTTACTGGCATTTACTGTGTGCCAGGCACTCTGCTAAAAGCTTTAGTTGACTTTAAATCACTAAATCTTCACAATAATTGTTTGAAATGTTTACTATGATAATTGTTACTTTACAGATGAAGAAACTCAAGGTTTTGCACCATTAGTAATTTCTCAAAATCTCACAGGCAAATGTGGCCAATATTTCAGCATTTTCCAGAAATTTTTGTATTCCAGGCACTCTTACAGGCAGTGGGATATAGCAATGAACAAAGCAGACCAAACACTTTTTGCCTTCATGGAGCTTGTGATCTACTGAATGGAAAAGTCCGCAATAGCCAAACTGTGGAAAGAGCCGAGATGCCCTTCAACAGATGAATGGATAAAGAAGATGTGGGCCACATATACAATGGAATATTACTCAGCCATCAGAAAAGATGAATACCCAACTTTTACATCAACATGGATGGGACTGGAGGAGATTATACTAAGTGAAATAAGTCAAGCAGAGAAAGTCAATTATCATATGGTTTCACTTATGATAAGTGAAACATAAGGAATAACATGGAGGACATTAGGAGAAGGAAGGGAAAAATGGGGGGGTGGAATCGGAGGGAGAGATGAACCATGAGAGACTATGGACCTGAGAAACAAACAGGGTTTTAGAGGGGAGGGGGGAGGGGGATTGGTTAGCCCGGTGATGGGTATGAAGGAGGGCACATACTGCATGGAGCACTGGGTGTTATATGAAAACAATGGATCGTGGATCACTACATCAAAAACTAATGATGTATTGTATGGTGACTAACATAACACAATAAAATTAAATTAAATTAAATTAAAAAAAAGAAGTATAGTACTTAGAATGTTGTTGTGGTTTTAAAGATCATGGAGAAGGACAAGGAATCAGGTGTCACTAAGCTACATCTGAACTCTCTAATTATTGTGCGTGCTACCTTTTCCTTTCTGGAAGGTCAAGGCACTTACAAGATGCAGACCATTTTATTCCTCTAATATAAGGGGGAGTCATGTTCAAGATGGAGTGGATGGCATGTTAGTAAACCTTTTCTGGGTGAAGTCCAAACCTCTGGACCAGAGTGAAATTGCAGGAGATCCGACTGGAAAGACGAGTTGGGACCAAGTTATACATGGACTGAAAAATCAGGTAAAAGGTTTTGAACTTAACTTGGCAGATAAGAAGGTTTAAAAAAATGGAAATGATTAATTTGGAACTATTTTTCAGAATGACATGGAGGAGGCAAAGTCCTCAGGTGAAAAGTTTGCAGCGGTTCCTGTCTAAAATAACATGGTCTTTAAAAGGTTGGTGGAATGGAGAAAAAAGTCCACTATGAGGAAAGTGTTAAAAGTACTTTGGCAATTGATTATTTGTGGGAAAAGAGAGTGAGGGTGAACACAGGTAAAGAAGTGTAGATTTACTGTGAAGTTAATAAAATGCAAACTCAGGGCCCCTGACTTGTACAGACCCCTTCCAAGGACCTGGCAGGGACTCTACCAAGGTTAACAAGTATTGCCAATTCCAAGGACATTTATGACAAATCACTTCAAAAGAAAATATAAATGCTGTGAAAAAACTATGATAGAAGTTTTTCAAATTCAACAAAAAGTTCTGCAAGTTTATATAACATGATCGATGAGTTGAGAAGCTATAAAGAATCCAATAAGATATCAATAACAAAACCCAATTGCTATCAGCAGTGATAGAAATAAGATGAAGTTATCTTTATTTTTCTCTTTATAAGGCCAAAAAATGTAGGGAAAAAAACACTACAGAGTTGTGACAGGCAGTTAACAAATAAAACTACGTGTTATTTTAATGAATTGTGGGATTATAGCATTTATCAGGATTTTTAATTTGTAACTTGTTTTAATTGCTTTCCTCATTCTAAATAATTACATTTGAATCCAGTTTGTATTCATAAAGAAATGTTTAAAGCTTCAGTTCCCATAAAACTGGATCTGCTGATGCAGATGAATCACAACTCAATAATCTAAGTAGCAAGAAAGATGGTAATAGAGATATGTTTCGAGAGGGGAAAAAAAATACTCAGTGTTATATAAGTTGGCCATAGGAGCATGTGGGATGCTGAGGAGGCAGTCAGTAGGCAGCTGGGTGTTAGCCCCTCAGGTCAGGAGAGAGTGGGAAAGAGATAATGAGAGTGTGTGGAGGTCAACCATGTGGTGTGTATAGTTGAAAAAATGGAAGTAGCTACAGTCTTAAAGATGAAGCCTTAAAGAAAGAAGGGGAGATTGGCAGGGATAAGAGCCTTCCCAAGATTATATCTTGCATCAAAAATACAGCCAGACCAAATACCTTCAAGAAACTCTTGGGTAATGTCTAAGCTAGATGTGAATGAGATCTAGAAAAGTCAGTCAAATATTTAAATTTGTGCCCACATAAGCAAAATAAAGAATTTTAGGAACATCTGGATGACTTTTCAGTCTCTCTTTTTGACCCCAAGCACTAGTATGTACCTCTGCCTGTTCTTCTAATTTGGGTCAAAAATCATTCAGAAGATGATCCCACAGCTTGGTATAGTGGAAAGATCATAGAATTTGGAGGTACAGAGAAGAGATCCCTGTTTTTACAAATCCTGCTAGCAAGTGGCAAAGACAAAGCACTGTGTTCAGCAAACCCATTTCCTTTTTACCCTGGGTACACCGGAAGACTCCATTTCTGTTTCCCCTGCAGTGGGATGAAGCCATTTGAGTGAGTTCTTGCCAATGGAATGTGGGTAGAAGTGATACAGGCCAGCCACTTCCATCCTGGTTCCACTCAGAATTTTCCAGGAGACTCTCAAGGTTTCCTCTCTCTTTTTTTCTACAAACCTAATGCAGAGGATCTTCTGCAGGATGCTGAGCTCATAAGATGCTGGAGCCATTAGATAGAAGGAACCTGGGTCCCTGAATCTCTACTTGGAAGGCCACCTGCTAAATATCCAATTAGAATATGATGTGAGAAAAAGACCCCTTGTTGTGTAGAAATACCGAGCTTCTGAGGTTGTTTGTCTCTGAAGTTAGCCCACCTTCCTACTAGAGCAAGTTGCTTAACTTTTTGGAGTCTCAAGTTTTCTCATCTGAATATTCCATTGGATTCTCATAATGATCAAAATATATGACATATCAGGCTGCCTGGGTGGCTCAGTTAGTTAAGTAGCTGGCTCTGGATTTCAGCTCAGGTCATGATCTCAAGGTCCTGGGATTGCGCTCCATGTCCAACTCCACGCTCAGTGGGGAGTCTGCTTGAGATTCTCTCTGCCCCTCCCTCCACTCATGCTCTCTCTCTCTCAAATAAATAAAATAAAACTTAAAAAATTAATATATAACATATCTACATATTCTCGTTCTTTTATCCCATGTTCGCATTTGGATTTGGTCAAAGATGGCCCACTGAACACCCCCAGAGGGCACTATCCCATTCTGTTCGATGGATCTATGTATAGAGTACAACATGAACCAGGCCTGCTGAAGTTGTGTAGCTCAGCTGAGCTACATAAGGTTTCAGAAGGAAAAGCACATTTCCTTCCCAAGTGTCCATTACAAAAGAATTTGGTCTCATCTTTAATAAAAAGATTAAAGTGATAATGACTTTATAGGTAGGATAATTTATAGCTTTTCTATTATGGCTTAATAACTTCTTCATGCCATAAAAAGGAGATTTATTTTTTTCTTTAAATTGTTTGTGTATTTTTTCTTCTCTGATAAAAGAAGACAGCCTTTAAGTATCTCAGCTGATCTAAAGTAGGCAAAAGAAAACCTGATCAATATTCAGCTTTGGCACTTATGTACATTTTATGTTGATTGGGACTTAAGCTCCCACTAGCAACTCTTGCTGCCAAAATCACATTTTCTCTTCAGATGCCTAAGGTTGGAATTGCGTGTGTACCAACTGGAACTGATTGCTTGAAACTTGAACAGTTCAGAGTTTAATTTCTCTAATTTGGGTAAATACTACCTACCACCAAGCTGTCTGTGTTTTCAAGTGTTCAAAGTTACATAGGAGCCAATATTTTCAGCAATGCACAAGGGAAGCATTGCTGCAGTGCCGTGAGAGTCTGAAAGTCGGTTTTCCTTTGGTGAGCCCATAGAGAGTATGCAACCCCCAGGAACAAGCTGGTAGAAGCAAGCTGAAAGGCATGTGCTGTTGGGGGATGGTGCCTGCACCCATTTGCCTTCCGTTTGTATGAACATCTGAGCAGAAAAAGAAAAATGACAACATTACAAGGCTCTGGCATCTGGAAATTGTGAGGCGTGCAGTTTTTACACTAATTTAACACATATTCTCACATTACAGTCATGTTTAACAGTTATCCATGTGTCATTCAAAGAGATGCATTGTATGAAAAGAATTTTGGCAATACAGAACCTCCTAGCTGGAGCAGGAGCTAATAATAAATGAAACACTTGTGCACAGAGGAGCTACTTAGCATTTATCCATAGCTAGCATCACAGAATGGTAGAATGGGAAGAGGACCAGAAATCAGCTGGCTTCAATCCTTTTATTCAAAAAATGAAAAAACTGAGACTACATGAGGGGAAGTGACCAGGCAAGGAAGGATCAAAGGGAAGTGAGGAGAAGTGAAATGCTGGCCACAGTCCAACATGTATCCTATAATACCACCCTGCTTTTCACAATTGCAAATTCTTCTTTCATTGCCAAACTTCCCTTTCTTTGTACCTCAGCCAGGCAGAGAACAAAACCAGGGGGTGATCTCAGGTCATCAGACCCATTCGTATCTCTTATTTGATGGGGTGATTGCTCAGCAGAAGGTGGCTTTTACCTTCCAACAACCACCACTGGTAAATCTGTAGCATAGGATCTTCATTTTATATATTTTAAGACAGTTTTTAGGATCCATATGCTATGAATCTTTTTTTTTTTTTTCTAAATGTTTGTTTAATGGGTGAAGGAGGTGTGTTTTACTAGAAGCCAAGAGACCTGGTTCTGAGAATCAGCTACCAACTAACCAGGTATCTGTGGGCAAGTTCCAACCTCTGTGGGCCATTTTTATCACCTGTAAAATGAGGAAGAGTAGAGTTAAGGCCTCGTGGGATTTTTTAAAAAGATTTTATTTATTTATTTGATAGAGACACAGCGAGAGAAGGAACACAAGCAGGGAGCCCAATGTGGGGCTCGATCCCAGGACCCTGGGATCATGACCTGAACGGAAGACAGATGCTTAACAACTGAGCCACCCAGGCGCCCCAGGCCCTGTGAGATTTAAAACTTCATAATTAAAAAGATTTCATCTTATGTCAATTCCACAACACACTTTTTTAAAGTCAAACAAAAAGCACTAAGCAAGGTGCCATGGCAATATGCTAGGAGTAATAGGGGAGGGGGGGAAAAAAGAAAGACCATGTTGTTGGAGTTAAGTCATGGTCCAGGGGGACAATACCATAAAGACTTGTAAAGAGGTCAATGGGATACTACAAAGTGAAACATGGTTATGTGCCAGGAGAACACCTTTAGAGCAATCTTCCTTGTGTACAGACATTCCAAGAACGAAGCTAGATGGACTCCAATAATAATTTTAAAATAGAAATTAATTTCATCAAGTATTTATTACCTGTGAGACATTAGTTTCAGCATAATGCATGTATAAATTCAGTTAATCCTTATAATTATATGAAATACACATTATTATCTTTATCATCCAGGCAAGGAAGCAATGGCAGAAAAAGAATAAATAACTAGCCCAAGGTAACATAGCTGATTGAGCCAGAATTCAAATCCAGAGATTCCAGTTTTGGAGTCAAAGCTCTTAATCACTCTGTAAAGTTCTTATGACAAATAAGGGACAAGGACGCACAATGAAGAGGCCTGGATAGCTACCTAGATGGAAACAGTACTATAGGTGACAGTAATAGCATTGTGCATTGAACACCTATTTTGTACCATGCCCTGTGTGACATGTTTTATCTGCATCACCTCATTCAATCCCACTTGATCATTCATTCAACAAATTTTTTTAAATTTTATTTTATTATATTATGTTAGTCATTTAACAAATATTTACTGACGGCCTGAAAATTCAGTATTTTTGTGCAAAAATCTGTGAGGAAAGTTCTGTAATAAATCACATCCTATTGATAAGGGTGGCTTGGAGACATTGTGCACCTCATCCAAGGCCAAGGTCTGACCCCAAAACCTGGGCCTATGCTGTAGGCAAAAGGCTTTGACACCATCAAACTCTAAGAAATCATGATAGTCTGGAACACTTTTTTAAAAAATTAATTTGATACAAGTGCCTCTTATAACTGGCTAGTAAAGACATTTTTTAATTGGATGGGAAGGCAAAGTTGCTGGGGGACATCAAAAGAAAAGGAATCATTCCAATCCTCCATCCACTGCCATTTGCTGTCATTGCTTTGCTGTCACTGAGAAGAGGCAGGAAGCGGGGGGAGGGAGTGGTGAGTGGCAGCATAAACAGGTGGAGATGCACTGGGGTCACATGGAGAGAGTACGTTCAAGGCCACAGGGTGAACTGCCAATGAGGAGTGACTGGCAAGGTGTTGGGCCTCCAGGAAAAATAAAGACCCTTCGGTCATGTTAAGCTGCAAGCTCACCAGGAGTCAATCACTCTCATTGATTTGTTGACAGTCTGGGAAGTTCTATGTATTTGAGGTCCAGCCCAGGCCCAGCTTCCAGTAGAAAAAGACTTTCTGTACCACAGCAAGTCAGTGAAGAAGGCTAAAAATTAGCATTGAGTTTAATTAATAGGGCCTTTAGAGGAAATCACCATTCCTTGTATAGATTATCTAGTTTTGTAGTACTTTCATATCCATGATCTTAGACAACTCTGGGGAATGACTTACACAGGCTCACAACATTGGGTCTTAAACCAGAACATAGGAATTCATCTTAGAAATTTCACTTTTCTGTGGAATTATAGTAGGGCCTAATTAGAGGTATTTGGATATAAAACCCCAAATCATACTGAAATATAAGATGTGTGTCACCCTCATCACCACGTGCCTAAACTTGGCTGCATGGGAATGAGTCTCACTCATTAGCTATTGTTCAACCAGCCCTGAAGACTCCCCCAGAAAGAGATGTTCAAGCCTAACCACCAGCACCTGTGAGTGTTGCCTTATTTGGAAATAGGCTCTTAACAAATATAAGAACACTATATTTATCCAATAAGCCTTAACTGCCGAAGTGTACATCTAGCCCTATATGAGTGCAGTGGCAGATACACAGATGTCCAGCATCTTATGGATATGCAGAGGATTAGACATAATGTTATTAAGGCTCATAGCACAGTACCTGTCACATAGGAAGGACCTGAATTTGGTAACTATTATATAATGCTAGGAACTGGGACATATCGACCCTTCTCACTGTACTCCTCTGTCCATGTCTATTGCTAACTCCTCCTTAAGTTTTAAATTAGTCAGAGCCTGGGACATTCATTGATCCATGTTTTACTTATGGACAGAGATGCTGTCTTAAAGTTCAAGACCCATGCACAACCTTAAAAATCTTCTTACTCCTTAAAGGGTCCACTTAACGAAGACAATGAAAGACCAGTATGCTTTGCTCTTGTGATGTCTGAAGACTCAATAGAATGTCTTAGGAATCAACGGCCTCTCCATAGGAAGGAGACAGAGCCACACAGAAAGAAGGGGATGATCTTGGTCATCATTGGTATGCCCTGGATAGAATACAGTGTACAAAGTACTCCTGCTCATTGTATGGTCTGTTTGGTCCTTATCATGTTATTGTCTTAACAAACAGGGAGGATAATTATCCTTCTTTGATGGACTAAAAAATGCTCCCCACCCAGGGTATCTCCATGCCTAGTCCCTGGAATCTGCGTTTGTGTGACTACATGGTAAAAGGAATTTTGCAAATGTGACTAAGTTAAGGATTTTAAGGTAAACCAGAATTATCCAGGTGGACCTGATATAATTACAAGGATCCCTAAAGAAAGGGAGGCAGGGGGCGCCTGGGTGGCTCAGTTGGTTAAGCGACTGCCTTCAGCTCAGGTCATGATCCCAGGGTCCTGGGATCGAGTCCCGCGTCGGGCTCCCTGCTCTGCGGGGAGCCTGCTTCTCCCTCTCCCACTCCCCCTGCTTGTGTTCCCTCTCTCGCTGTGTCTCTCTCTGTCAAATAAATAAATAAAATCTTTAAAAAAAAAAAAAAAAGAAAGGGAGGCAGGAAGTCAGAGAGGAGAGGAGTTCACACTGCTGGTTCTAAAGATTAAGGAGGGGGCAACAGGCCAAGGAATGCAGATATCCTATAGCATCTGGGGAGGCAAGAGAGCAGATTCACCCCAGGAACATGGTTCCTTAGAAGGAACATGGCCCTTCCAACACCTTAATTTTAGACTTCTGACATCCAAAACTATAATAAATTTTTGTTGTCTTAAGCCACTATAGTTGCGGTAATCTGTTGCAGCAGTAATAACAAACTAATATACAATCTAAAGCACTTTGAAAGAAAGAAAGTCCTTTGAAGAAGCACATATAAATTATCCAAGTCTAGAATCATCTGGACCATCTGGGTCCAAATACAGGCATCAAGACCTATGCTCAGGTGTTCTAGTATACTGGCCCAAGAGATCCAAACACATCTTCACTTTCCTAAGGACATTTTCTACTAAATGATTAACAATATGTAACTTTCACAAAAACCTATTCCTCTCTTCTTTCCTTCCACCCTTCTTTCCTTTCTGCAACAGATAGGTAGGAAGATCGGTAGATAGATAAAACCTTCTGTGCACTTCATAAAGCAAAGTTCTTGACTTCAAGAAGCTTAACTGGGATGATATTAGGGTAGGGGGTTGAACAACCAATAAATATACATTTAAATCAGGGTTAAGAAAAAGGGAACCAGAGTATTGTGGGGAAGCAGCCGACCATTAATGATATGGTGGCTTGAGTAGAATCCCAGATAATCCTTAAGCTATAGCTGGTCTGGCTGGCATACTTCACCTACATGAAGAGAGAACTCTGAGAAGGCCAGGTCTTACATGGTATCTTTGGAGGGCAAGTTCTTGATAACATCAGCAAGCACCAACTTTGTTTCACCTGTGCCTAATTCCCTGAAGTCAATGGAGCCAGCAGTTAGGGACCTAGATGAAAACAGAAGCTGGAATCTGGGCCTAGCCTTGGCCCTCCCACTTCTTTTTCATGTTCTCTTAACCCCATCTCTCTGGCTTTGATAGGAATAGTTAACAACTTGGAGGTGAGGGGAATAACTGTTCAAAGGAGGAGAGCAAATAAACGAGCAGCATTTCTCTGTTCCAAATACCAGTGATAGAAAGGATGTGAAGCTCTGTAGCTTGCTGTGGGTGGGCAACTGCACATGAATAAAGAGCAGGGAGGAAAGAGTTCAGCTGGCACAGTAAATAGATGTGCAAGGACATCCTGATATCTTCAACATTTCGAGTTCAATGGCTTCCATTGCCTGCCATGCATAGTTAGGAAGACTCCTGTGCATGTACATTTTTATGAATTCCCCCAGGATAGTTTTATGAAATATTAGTGGCATATTCTTGCTTTCCTGGCACCCTTAAAAACATCTGAAATAGAAGACAACTACCCTTAAATTTCTGTTAAGTTAGATTCCTTAATTTAACAGAAAATGCTATGTAATAGCAACAGCAAGCACTAAATGGGTTGTTTATGCCTGTAGCTATTAGGAGTTCCCAGGGAGCCTCAGTGTGCAAAACCTTTTGCCTCACTCACAACCATCGGTCCTCATTCACTCAATGAAAGGGGGATTGCAGCTTTGAAAACTTGCTTGTTTTCAGTGTCCTCACCTCTTCCAGTTTCTCCAGAATACAGTATATAGTCTATTTTAAAAGCAATAAGGAATTCCTCCTTAGGGGTTACAACATAAAGAGACACTCATTGAAGCAATTTTCCTTTCCTTTCTAAGACATTAAGAATTTGATCTTAACCCTTAATAAGAGAATTTGCATTTTATGTAAAAGGTCATGGAGAGAGGGTCAACGAAATACAGAAAGCTGCTCTTAGTGGAATTTCAGGACCACATGAAAAGACCTTCTTGGTATTTGTCAAAATACACCATGAAGTGACTGGTGACTTGGCCCAGATGTAGGACTGGCTTGCATTCTGGGCTTCCCAGTGGAACAAATGAGCTTATGTTGACTACTTTAATTATCATTTTATTTATGTATTTATGTATGTATTTATTTATTTATTGGTATGGATAAATGGAATTCAAATGTCCATTCTTTACCCATTTCCAACATGGAGTTGCCTAGTATTTACCAAATCTTGGGTACATACTCTCATAGACTGTTTCATTTAGTTTTCATAAGAATTTTGGGAGACACACATAGAGAGGAAGAAAACCAAGACCCAGAGAAATTCAGGAACTTCCCCCCAGTCATGTGGCCAGTAGTTCAGAGTCAGATTCAATCAAGTCATTTGCTTCTAACTCAAATGTTTCCTGCAGGAGACCCCAGCTGCCTCCCTTAGGAAATAATTTATATCTGTAGCCATTTTTCCACTCATGATCATCATCTTCATCTTTCTCTTCCTCCTCAGTTATCATTTATTAAGTGCTTACTATATGCCTGACAGTGCACTAAGCATGTTGCATGACTAATTTTACTTTTCCAATGGGAAAGGTAATTTTGTTACCAACTCTATTTTGCAGATGAGGAAATTATGGCTTTGTACACTTGATTATGCTTTATTTTGACATATAAGGTAGGACCAATAGGTATGCCTGGTCTATTTCCACATCTTTATAATGTCAGCAGTGTATTGGGTATAAAGAGTTAAATGTATCCTAAAGTTTTCTAGATACAATAGAGAGATTTTATACTAGTTTTGCATGGCTTTTGCATAAACAATTTATTATCTGTCAGTTCCTCCTTACTTTTAGCCAAATTCTCTCCTGCTATAATGAAAGACTGCCTCATCTTGTTTGGCCCCCAGAAATGGCAGAAGTTGGCATTGCCCACCCTCACCCCCTTCTTCAAATGATAGACTTCACATGTTCCTGTGACACCTCAGCTGTACAACACTTGGCAATCATTATAGCTCCCAGGCAAACTTAGACTACAAATAAAGGTAATATGAGAGGAAGAAAGTACCTTTGTTTCTTAACTGGATTGTAAAGTTCTAGGTAAGAAACAGAGCATCTTTCCTAGGGCCATTCTCTAGAAATCTGTTGAGTTGCTATTGCACCAATCAAGAATGTGTGGTCATTTCTCGGCACCCACAGTGCAATTCTGCCCTGACACAAAATAGACCAGATGGAAAGTTTGCATCTGGACCCTCCATGGGAGTATTCAGCATAGCCCTTGATTGAAGTGAAGAAGAGGATCCTGACTTCACCCAAAATTGCAGGTGCCCCTGAGACCCTTGCAATCCTCTCAGAGGTTCTGAATGCAGAGCTGGGTGGTATTAGAAATAGATAATTCCAGGGGCACCTGAGTGGCTCAGTTGGTTAAGCATGCAACTCTTGATTTTGGCTCAGGTCATGATCTCAGGGTTGTGAGATTGAGCCCCACATAGGGCTCTGTGCTCAGCGGGGAGTCTACCTGAGATTCTCTCTCTCTCTCTCTCTCCCCCTCCCCCTTTATCCTTTCCCCTGTTTACTCTCTCTCTCTCCCCCTTTATCCTTTCCCCTGTTTACTCTCTCTCTCTCTCTAATACATAAATAAATCTTAAAAAAAGAAATAGATAATTCCAAGATTAAAAGACAAGAGTCCCACTCTCAGTAGTTCAAGGTCTCATAACCCAATTTAATTGAATTCAAAGACATGTATTGGGTACATATGCTGTGCCATTGACGTTGCTTGCTTCTGAGATAGGTAGACAAATAAGACTTAGTACCTGCTCTAAAGTAGAGAATGGATATGTGTATGCATTAACAAAAATACAAGGAGGAAAATGACAAATTCCAGAGAAAAGTTAGTAATGTATGACTGTCATTCAGTGAGGAAGTGATTAATTCCAAGTTTGTGGAGAAAGAATTTGCAAGGGGCTTTCAAGGATGGAGAGGATTTCGACATTCAGAAAATGTTCTTCTGGGTGGAGAAAATAGCAAGAACTAAACCAAAGAGAAAGGAGAACCTGAAGCACAGTGGGATGTGTGATTTGGCTCAAGCATCCAGTACTAAGGGTTCAGAGTGGAAAAGCAACTAGAGAGAGAAATGGATTGGATCTCCTTATTTTTTCACTTGAATGCAGCTTAGGGGTCTGGATTTTATTCTATGGACCGATATAAAAGCCATTATAGTCAGCATATAGGGAGCTATATACATATTGGAGCTATATCTACATATATCCAATATACCTACATATATCTCCAAAATAGGGAACCATTGTGATCTTTGATGAGGGATTAGCATGGTAATGGAGCAAGGTATCCCCTTCATTCCAGATATTCTACTAGTTGCTTGAAATACGTGATATCAATTTATAATAATCCTACTAAGGAATATATATACACTCTTTAAAAAAAAAAAAAGAAACACTGAAGCCTAGGTGTCAGGGGACTTGTACCTGGTAAAGCAGGCCTTCTGAATGATGTATGTCTGACTGTAAAATCATTTCCTGTTTCTTTAATATTATTCTGTTGTTTGTGAAACTAAATAACCAAATAGCAGGTGTGTGAGCATGGATTGAAAGGAGATACAGGCAGAGACCAGAGAAAGGGAAACAGGAAATCAGTGCATAGTGTGGACAATGAAGACAGCGGAGAAGGTGACAAGGGATCCAGAGAAGAGAGAACATATTGAAATGATGTCCTCAGATAGTCCTGAGGGGTTGGCACATGACTGGCCATGAAATGGTGAAAAGGGAAGGAGAAATCAATACTATTTCAAAGTCTGGGGGTATAGAGAAGTCTTGAGGGTTTTGAAGGCCCCCTGAGGCCCTAGCATTCCAAAGCTATAAGTCTATGGAATCTTGTAAGCACTCACCAGGGCATCCTTTGACTTTAAGCTAGTGGGACTAGACAACTTTCCTAGGCATTACTATGGAAAACTACAGGCCAGACTCACTACCTCTCTCCACAGGTTACAAAGATCTATGAGGGCTTTGCAGAAAGTCATCCATTTTCTCTGCCAGCTCCTTTAAAGCCTGGAGGCTGGGGCATTTTGCTGTCACCAACCCAGCTCTGCAAGTCCATAAGCCAAGGATGTTAGCTCTGCTTCCCTCTACTCTGGAAAAGAGGAATCAAGACACCCAGTGATTGAGGGACTGATGTACTCATTTGCATCTAATTTATGACCACTTTACTGCCTGGAAGCATGTAGGAGTATGTGAGGGAAATTTCCCACTGTTATGCTCAAAGCAAATGCTTCAGGGAGTTTTGGGGTCTTAGCCAAAGGAATCATCTGATGATTATAGACATTGCCTCAAAGATGGAATCACCACTAGCTAACTCATTAGGTCTTCGGAGGTGACATAATTTATAAGCCTGTTGTGTACTGCATTTTCAGAACCTCACAAAGGAAAGCCTGAAAGAATGATTGGTTTCTTCTATCCTCCACGACTAATACAAAAGGAAATACAGCAGTACAGATGTGTCTCCTCAACTCCAAATGTCCATGCCAAACACAATGCATCATTTTACAACACAGGACTTCAGACTGCACATATCAGTAAGGCATTTTGCGGGCAAACAGCTGAAGGCTGGGAATTTTTTTTCCTTAAGGGGTCATGAGAAGAAACTCACGTGGTAAAGGGGAGAATTCAATTCATTATTTTAATTAGGCACCTACTGGAGTTGGTGATAGAGAGATTAGATGAACACAGCCTCTATCTATAAAGGATTTTCATTTCAGTGAAGAAAACAGACAAGTAGGTATTTACCCCCGAAATTAACCAGGATTGTGATGGAGTGAATGAAAACAGTACATACTTGCAAGGCATAGAGTATGAGCCTAGAAGCGGGAAAAACAAATTTTGTTTGAGGATGGTTCCACAGAGGGGATAACATTTAACCTTGATCTCGACAAATGAATAATGGCTAGAAAAGATGTCCCAGGCAGAGCGAACAGCTTGTGCAAGGGCTTGCCTCATATTTCCTCTCAGCGAGCATCAGTGGTGCATACCCACTAGAGGATGAATCACAGCACACAGCATGCAGAAACAGAGGCCCCTCTATACTTACTAGGAGTCTGATATTTAGCAACTCAGAGAATTTCTTCCAGGCTCAGTTTTCAGATTTGAGTTGTTCTTTCCCCTTTAAAATGCCTTAACCCGTAGCATTTTTGAAATGGTATACATAAAGTACTTCACAAAATCCTGATGTATGAGGAGAGTTTAATCATGTTACTTCTATTGGGATGCTTATTTGGGCATTTGTTCAAACTATTAGGTATTTATTAGAGGCCTTGTGTATATAAGGCACTATAGCAATAAGATCTAAGATGCAAGACATTGATCCTCAAGTAATGTAAAGTCTAGGTGTGGAGATAAGCCATAAACATATTAATAATAAAAGACTTAAAGAGATCAGGTGAAAGTGAGGTGGGTTCATGTAGCCAATGAATTGCCAAACTAATTAAACTGATAATTTGTGTATAGGACAATTATGAGTATACAAAGAAAAGGAAGTATTATGCAAAGGGGAAAAATACTTAAATAAGAGTTTAAATATTTAATAAATACATTTCCCTCTCTAAGGATTAAGTCATATTTTGCTAGAAAACAGGAGCTATGATTAATAAGGAGATGGGGAAGCCCCATCTTACCAGGAGAATGGGAGAGAGGGAAAGCCTAGATTTTAAAATCAATGTAAAGGAAGAAAAGTGTGTTCAACATTAATTCCCCTTGAAAATCTATCAGGAATTTTGGGGACCAGTACACCTACAGTATTCAATTCTGTGATACCCAACAAAACCAGTTTATTCTTTCAGTTTGAGAGAGATTGTTGTTTCTTTGGTTGAGCAATAAGTACTGGGCTGAGAGCTGTACAAAAAAGGATAAAAATTACAAGGCACCAGAGCCATACTAAAGGTAGAAGACGGTCATGATGAGAGACCAAGGGGCCTGAACACTTGAGATTACCAGAGGCAAGAACAGATTCCAAATCAAAGCTATGCCTCTTGAAGGATATGCTTGTGGAGTGAAGTCAGGGTAGCATTCCTTGTCATTTTTAAATTATCTACTTCTTTCTCTTTTTCAACAGATGCTGAATGAATATGGTTGCATTCATGTAAGTTACAAAGCTTAGGAGAGGCAAATCTGCAGTACTGCAAGGCAGTGTTGCAGAAAGAGCACTAGGCTTTGAGTTAGAGAAAAGGGGTGCAAGTCTCATCAGGAACAAGTAAATGAGTTTGCACATGTTGCTTAACAACTCTGAACTTCAGACTCCTCATCCACAAATGAATGAAGCATTGTGAGATGTTATCTAGATAGACTTTTATCCCTAGTCTTCAGGGATTCCCTCATATTCTAGTAATTGAGTCACTGGTTTGTGAGCTATATTATTAGATCGGTGATTATAATAGAAATTATATGGAACATTTTCTTCCTGCAATATTTTAAGAATAGATTTGGACTCTAAATTCCATGGCTTCAAACCTACTGATACTGACAAAGAAGTTCTTGGAACTCTGAAGGACAGTTGTTACCTAACTGGCTCCTACAAGCATACAGAATTCAGCTATTCTAAGAGCACCAGTATACTAACAGCTGATAAAAAGTGATGGTGATAATCCCATTGTTTAATTCATCAAAATTAGGCCTAAGAGGAAGCTATGGGTTTGAGAAACGGCAGTGAAGCAGAAGCCAGAGTCTAGAATCCAGGATCCAGAATCCAGGATCTAGAATCTGATGGTCTGGTTTGAGTCCCAGCTCTACACATCTAGCTGCATCATGCATGGCAATTTACTGAATCCCTCATTGCTAGTTTCTTGATCTATAAAACAGAATGAACAATGATGATGCTCATGATGGTAATAATGATAAGTGACTCACAGGGTTGTGGTAAAGTTTGTATAAAAAGTGGTACATGAATATTCATAGCAACAAGAACACTGGAGGGTTTTGAAGGCAATATCCCCCACCAGTCCTAGCATATAATAGATGCCTATTAAAAGTGCATTGATTGACGGTGTGGTATGTATGACAAAAGCTGCTCTTCTCACTTCCTTAAATGAACCAAAATACTGTGGACATTTAACAAATATAATTCATGAATGACAAATTTCAAACTTCCCTTTAACATGCTGAAATGATGTGCCCCTAACCACAGTGACAGTGACCCTGTTTCTGCTGTTTCTATTTTGAGCAGCCATCACCTGGCTATCTGGAGCAGAGATAACTAGAGAAAGATAAAGACAGGAAAAAGGATTTGGATGGCTTTAGATAAAGGGGCATTGTGTCTGGCAAGACCCCATCTCTATGGTATAAACATCACAATGGGTGTTTTTGGTCAACCCAGACATGAAGTCATGTAAATGGGATGCTGAGCCAGTGACTTATCTTCACAGACAAGAGTTCACACAGAGTTATTTCTGTTTGCACACCATTGTTACTAAGAAAGGGTTTTTAGGACCAAGATTCCTTATGCTATAGATAAAATGTCCCCAAAATATGACAACATCGGTTGGCCAGTACTGTATCTCCAGCCAAAATGTCAGAAAGACTGTTTCAGAAACTCATGCCAGAGATTTTATACCTCTTACGTGCCTCTTTGAATTGAAGCCCTAAGGAAGCTGTGTCGAAGTCAGCACGTGTGGCCTACCCAATCTCCCTGCATCCCAAACCCAAGTTCCCTATCTTCTCCCTCCTACAATGCTTCCTCTGTTCCATGTGTTCACCCATATTACAAAATGAATATTCTTTTTCCTCACAGAGAACACGAAGCAATCCTATGGCACAGAAATTGGCATAGTCTAGGTCAGGGGTCAACAAGCATTTCCTATAAAGGACCAGATAGTGTTTTAGACTCTGCAGGCCATATACAGTCTATGATGCAACTCCTCCTCCTCCACCTCCAACCCTTTAAAATTATAAGAACCATTCTTAGTTTATAGGCTATAGAAACATACAGCTAGTTGGGTTGGCCTGCAGACCATTCATTTTCCGACACCTAACCCAGGTGGTAAAATACTAAAGAGCAATAGTGGTAATATGGAATTATAGGATTTCTGTTAGGATATAAAAAAGTTGTAAGAATCCCTCACTCTTACTGCAAGCTGTAAGAACAGTCTGGATAAACTACAAAATCATGGTTGTCACAATCAGAAAACCCATCAGAAATCTAAGGATGATAAATCTAAATGAAATAAATTCCAGATAAGAACAAGTCCTTCTAGAAGAGAGGGGTGCTTTTGTTGCTTTCATCTATGATGTCTGGAAAGAGGAAGAAGAACCTATCATCTATGGATTAAGGGGGAAAAGCTCATTATCTGATGAGGTTTTAATGGCAGTGAGGGATGTGAAGATCTGTAAGTAACCCCAAGGAATCTCAGACACAGAATAAGTCTGCCCACACTTCCAACATTCAAGGTGAAAACTGAGAAAACCCTCTGTGGGATTTTTTTTTTTTTAAGATTTTATTTATTTATTTGAGACAGAGAGAATGAGAGAGACAGAGAGCACATGAGAGGGGGGAGGGTCAGAGGGAGAAGCAGGCTTCCTGCCGAGCAGGGAGCCCGATGCGGGACTCGATCCCAGGACTCCAGGATCATGACCTGAGCCGAAGGCAGTTGCTTAACCAACTGAGCCACCCAGGCGCCCCTGTGGGATTTTTTATTTTGAGGCAATGGATGATAAAGACTGGAAGAGAGGAGTGCAGGGCAGAAGGTGCTGAGGCTGGAGATGGGGCAGGAGACTGAAAGATTTCTTTCTGAGGTTCCTCTTCATGCCTCATGGTGTGAACAGGTCTCTAAAGGCTGAGCAAGGCAACAGAAGAGAGTACTCTCCCAAAGGGCAGAAATTCAAGAACATCCTTAAAAGAAAAGAGAACGCTCCAGAAACCCAAAAATCTCCCAGACTATAATAGAGAGAGAAAGATTTTCCATAGTTTGGAAAGCTGGTGGATGGGCTGTAAACCACAAAGAGATCTCTAGTCTCTCCCTGGTGCTCAGATCCCCAGGCAGTTGAAGAAAATTTCCTGAACTGGATCTCAAATCTGGAAGCCAGTGTTGTTCTGGATCTAAATAAAACAAACATAAAATCAAGACCCAGTTAAGCTACAGGTAGATTAACTTGAGCTTCCATGTTAGCAGCCTCAAAGAAGAATGTGTGACCTTTTCTGGGAAAAGTATCATTTACTTTAGTCTCTACAGTTATTTACACGTAATACCTAATATTCAGTAAGAATTAGGAGACATGTGAAGAATCAAGTAAATGTGAGGTTGAGACAAAAAAGAAGTGGAACCAGTGATGGCACATGTAATCAACATATCACATCAAGATTTTAAAGGGTTTAGTGGGAAGCTGGAAACATGCTTTGAAAAGGGGGGAATCAAAACAGAAAAATGCCAACTACAAAAATGAAAATAAAAATTCTATCACTGATGAAAAATTTATTTGATGGGGTTATCAGCTGACAGGATTAGTAGAGGAAAAAAATCAATGAATCTATGGGCAGGTTAATTGAAATTATCTAAACTGAAATACAAAGAGCAAAAGAGTGAGGAAAATTAAGAGGATAAGACATCACTTGCGGGACAATGTCAAAGGGTCTAACATACATGTAACTGGAGTTGCAGAAGGAGGGGAGAGACAAAAATAGTATAGAAAAATATATTTGATGAGATTATGGACAACAATTCTCCAAAACTGCTAAAATATATCAACCCACATTTCCAAGAAACTTGATAAATCTGAAAGCAAGATTTATTTATTTTTTATTTTTTTAAGATTTTATTTATTCATTTGAGAGAGACAGAGAGAGCACAAGCAGGGGGAGAGGCAGAGGGAGAGGGAGAAGCAGACTCCCCACTGAGCTAGGAGCCCGACATGGGGCTCTATCCCAGGACTTGGAGATCAGGACCTGGAGATCATGTCCTGAGCCTAAGGCAGACACCCAACCATCTGAGCCACCCAGGAGCCCCTGAAGCAGGGTTTAAATAAAGAAACCACACCTGGACACATCATTTGCAAACTGCTAAAAACCAAAGATAAAAGGAAAATCTTAAACATAGCTAAAGAGAATGAAAGACACACATTATATACTAATACACAAAGAGAAGATTGATGGCTGATGTCTCATTAGCAAAAATTAAAATGTAGGAAATAATGGCATAACTTAAAAGGCTTAAAAGGAAAAAAAAAAGAAACAAAACAAAAAACTATCAACCCTAAATTCTATATCCAGCAAAAAGAGACTCCAAATAAATGTGAAATAAAATCATGTTAAGGCAGAAGGTGAAATAATTGATCTTCTATACATCATCGCTATTAAAAAAATACTAAAAGAAAATATTCCATCTGAAGGAAAATAATACCATTTGGAAACCAGATCTGCAGGACAGAATGAAAAGGATTATAAAGGGGATATATCAGAAAATAGAATAAAATTTTAAAATATTTTATATTCATATTGTTGTATAAATTTTCCCCAAATTGACCAATATATTCAGGGCAATACCATCCTAGCATACATTTTCTATAGAAATGCACAAACTGAACCTAAACTGTATATAAAAATACAAAGACTCAGAATAGCCAAAATAATTTTGGAAAAAAAAGATTAGATGACTCATATTATCTTATTTTTTAAGACTCATTATAAAGCTGAAATAATCAAACAGTGTGTATATTGACATGAGAATAGACATACAGATCAATGGAACAGAATGGAAAGAAGAAATAGACCCACACATATATAACCATATTTTCAACAAAGATGCCAACTTAATAAAATAAGGGAAAAATAATCTTTCAACAAATTATATGGTGACATTTTGATATTTATATGCAAATATTTTAACAAAACCCTTACCTCACTCCATATACAAGATTTAACTTGAAACGGATCATAGAACTACATGTATGGAGTTTTTGAAGAAAATATTGGGTAAAATCTTCATGACAGTGAATTGGGCAAAAAATTCTCAAATAAGACAAAAAACGCAAACTATAAAATAATTTGATAAATTGTATTCATCAAAGTTAAAAACTTCTGCTCTTTAAAAAATCTTGTTAGGAAAAGAAAAGTCTAGACATGGAATGGGAGAAAATATTTGCAAAGCACATCGATGAAAATGTATATATAGATATAGATAGATATAGACATATTTCATGTAACTCAATAATAAGAAGAAAAGCAGTTCAATAGGAATGGCAAATATTTGAATGGACATTTCAGCAAATAAAGATATATGAATGGCAAATAAGCAAATGATAAGATGCCCAACAGCACTGGTAATCAAGCAAATGGAAGTGAAAACTAAAATGAGATTCTTCTACATATCCACTAGAATGACTAAAATTATAAATAAACCAGGTTTCTATGAACAATTTTGTACAATATGTTTGCAGCCATATTTTTTTTCATTCCTCTTGAGTAAATACGTGGGAGTCAAATGGCCATAAGATAATGATTGTGCCATTCATATTTCCATCATCAATGTATGAGAGTTCCAATTGCTCCACAGTCAGCCTTTTTAAACTTAGCCACTATGGTGAGTATGAAATGGTATCTAATTGCGATTTTTATTTACAGGTCATTGACAACTAATGATCTGTTGCACTTCATGGAATTACTAACTTCTTGCACATTTTCTTTTAAGAAATGTCTATGCAAGAATTTTGATCATTTTTATGGGGTCATTTGTATTTTTGCTATTGGTTTGTTAGGGTCTCCTTATATATCTTTTATGGAAGTCTACCATCTGTATGATGTTTTGCAAATATATTTTCCAGTGTGTGGCTTGGATATTCATTTACTTAGTGGTATCCTTTAATTAGCATAATTTTTAGGAATTTTTATAAAATCCATTATGTCAAAAAAATTTATTTCATGGTTAGACTTTTTTTATGTCTTATCTAACAAATACATTCTCTCTCTCTTTTTTTTTATTTTTAGAGAGAGTGAGTGGGGGGAGGGGCAGAGGGAGAGGGAGAGAGAATCCCAAGCAGACACCCCGCTGAGCACAGAGACAGACACAGGGCTCGATCTCAAGACCTTGAGATCATGGCCTGAGCTGAAACCAAGAGTCAGAAGCTCAACCAACTGAGCTACCCAGGTGCCCCTAACAAATAAATTCTTAATCCAAAGTAACAAGGTTTCCTCCTATGCTTTCTTCTAAAATATGTATGGTTCTTGCTTATACATTTATATCCATAATATCTCTATGGAGTTCATTTTTGTATAAGGAGTGAAGACATAAATACTTATTCTAGAATCATTTCTTAAATTCCTAATCCCATTTAATTTACTCATTTACCTTTTTTAATCAATTACTGAGATATGAGTATCCACATATATCCAAATATGACTGTGAATTTGTGTATTTCTCTTTTTCTGTTTTTGTTCTATTATTTTTGTCTTAATGTATTTTAAGCTCTATTTATATGATATATAAAGTACATTATTAAATAATTAAAATATATATATTTAGAATAGTTATGTTTTCTTGGTGAATTGACCACTTTACCATTTTGAAATATCTTTCTTTACAGTAACATTTCTTGTTTTGAAGTCTATTTTATATGAAATTAATAGAGCTGCTCCAACTTTCTTTTGATTAGTGTTAATTTTAATGATAGAAACATATTTTAAGTCAGTCTTCCAATTAGTGTGTGCAATAGGCAAAGGTAATTTTTTATGTATAATTAGGCATTTAGAAAACAGATCCATTTTTCCTCCTTCCAAAAATGTTATGCACTATGAACTTATAGGAGAAAGTCCCAAATGCTGATCAGAAAGCCATTATGTCCCTTCACAATTTTCAGTAGAAAAATCACCCTTTCAGCTTGCCCCTTTTGAGAAGTGAGTAAGTGATGTCTCTGTCGGGCTAAGTGGAGAAAGACAGGCACTAATGCTCATTTTCACACTCTGGCTGGGTAAGTTTAGGTTTATCGGAAAGCCTCTTTATGAAAGGTAAGTCTCAAAGAAACATATTACCAAATAATCTTCAATTGAAAAGTAATCTGTCCAAAATACCACATCAATACAGAAATTGCCTTAACATTATCCTAAACACATGGTCTTGCCAGCCAGGAAGGCAAACAATCTTCTATCACATAAAGGCTGCTCCTTTCTTTGGGGTGATTTAATTAGGTTGATGGATAACTTTTATTAGTGCTTTCTCTATGGCAAGCACTATGTTATATATTTTACATACATCATTATCGATTACTCCTCAGAAAAACCCCATGAGATAGGTACCACTATTCTACTACTGTAATTGTCTTTTTACAATTTAGGGAATGGAGCTTTAGAGATATTAAATAACTTTTCTAAATTTATCTAGATAATAAGAGATATTTTAGTTTAAATCTCAATCTCATTGCTATTTAGCTCTAACATAATTGAGTTAAAGTTTGCATAGATTTAGAGTTTGAGCACGCATCTGTGTGTGTGTGTGTGTGTGGGTATACGTGTGTGTTTTGTGGTTGTTATTGACAAAATGTACACTGTTGGTTCACATTGACTTTTCTATCAACTGAAAGTCCCTAATACCTATATATGACTGTTTTAGTAAATAGGCATATATATCTACTTTTCTTTTGAACTTGAATGTAAAACTCTACAATTTTCTCTATCAATTTTAAGTATGTCATTAAATCATTCCACATCTTTGCCTTACCCTAATTTTTTTAAAAAGATTTATTTATTTATTTGAGAGAGAGAGAGAGCATACATGGGAGGGGCAGAGGGAGAGACAGAGGGAGAGAATCCTCAAGCAGACTCCATGTTGAGCATGGAGCCCAATGTGGGGCTCGATCTCAGGACCCTGAGATCACAACCTGAGCTGAAACCAAGAGTGGGATGCTCAACTGACTGAGCCACCCAGGAGCCCCTACCTTACTGAACCCTAATTTAATAATTTTCTCCCACTTTCCTTTGTCTCTCATTAAGTTGGTATTTTTTTTTAATGAGTGCACTAGGCCATTGCTTATTAATCTCATTCTGAGTTAGAGTATATAAGATTATAAAGGGTTAAAAGCAGTAATAGAAATATTCATGCCAATGGAATACATATACATATATACACACACACACCATATATATATCATATTCATATATATGAATATATATACACACACACACGTGTATGTGTTTAAAAAGTGATCTCTAATTGCCACCTGTGTGATGAAAAGTCCCTGTACAAAGAGTGGGTCCTAAGTTCTAAAGTGACATCACACAGAATAGAGCTAAGTTTATGTACAGTGTGTTCACATTCTTCACTCACCTGAATGGTCAGAATAAAAACCATTAAAGCTGGGAGAAATCTTAGAAATCATATGACATTTATGGTAGTCAGGATAGGCTATATTGTGTTTCCTTAAAAAACAAACATACAATCTCAATGGCTTAACACATAAACATGTATTTACTGTTTTCATAATAGATTGTTCCCACTGAACGTTCAGTATCTCCCTAGGGCAACTCTCTTCCATGTGGTAACTCAGGTATTTCAATCTGGTTGCATCTTGTGGCTCCTTCATCTCAACCCATACTCTCCACAATCACTATGGCAAGGGAAGGAAGACCATGAATCTGTTCTTAAGTACACACACATCACTTCAGATCACAGCTTGTTTGTCAGAACTATTTACAACTGAACTACAAGGGAAGCTGAGGAATATTGAGGGGCACATGAAATATGTGGAAAGTAAAAACTATCTATCTCATGATATTATTTTAAATATAATTCTATAGATCCTCTGTAAGCTGAAATGTTCCCCCCCAAAATCACTGGGGGAAGATGTTATCCTGAGTCCAGTGCAGTGTCCCATCTCTTTGCCTTATAAGTATTCTACAAAGATCTGTTCTCTGCTAACTGGAAATCCACTTTGTTATTGCCCTCATTGGCTGCCACATTTTTTTCTATCTTTGTTTCTAAGGAAATTATTATTTTATTGAATACATTACTTTAGCCTACATTCTTGAATTGTAATAATAATTGTTAATATTAAACAATAAAATGCCGATTTATTGAAGAGTACACACTATCAGGCTAAGTGTTTTGTACATATTATTACATTTAATCCTAATAATATATATGAATTAGATGCTATTATCTTTATAGATGAGGAAATTGGTGATTAGAGAAGGTTAATTAATTTGTAATCCATCCCCTTTTACTCTTTTTGGAACCATGACTCCCTAGGACTACCTGTTTCCATCCTTTTATTAGTTTATCATCTTTTGCATCCATGACTTTTCTGTTCTGTCTAGATTTTACCAAAGCTAGGAAACAAGCCCCAGACCACCCAGGGCTTAGACTCAAGCAGGAAAGGCTTAAGTAAGATCCAGGCAGCTAGCCAAAGGACATTACTAAGCGACCGCCTCTTCTTTCTATGCACTTTTATTTGAATTTTCACAAGGATCTGTCTGTGCCTGGGTGGTGAAGATGGGATGTTGTAAATGAGAAACTTTCATTCCAGGCCAGAAGAAAGGTGTGCTGAAGATCAAACACATATACACAAACCCCTCAGGTACAAAAAGAACAAAGGAGCAAAGTTCCTTCAATGCCAAAAAGGAGAGACCGTGTACAGAAGAGGTAACTTGCAAATTTGAAAATAAGTAAAATGAAATACTTCAAGCTTGCAACCATGAAGATGGACAGTCCTGGTATAAACCAGGATTGAAATGGGGAAGATAATGTGAGGGAGTTCAAAGGAAATGAGAGTTTCATAAAATAGAACAGAATCTTCAGTTCTCTAATAATTTGGTAGGGTGAGTTGGCCCTTCATTCATTTAACAGTCATGTGCTGAATAATCTATGTGCAAGGCACTGTGCACATATTGCTAGGTTATCTGGCATTGTTCCCATCAGAAATAGACCGAGTAATGCTGCATTTTCATAACTGAATAGGGGTCACTACGGTTATAATCTTGGTCACCAGTGTATTGATTGATGGAAATTAAGCCCTACTGAGACTACTTAGATCCAAGCTCATAAGCTGAAAGCTGATCTTATAACTTCATCATTTTGTCTTCCAGTTCACTCACATGGCCCCTGAACACACAAACACCTTGTGCTAGACAGTAATGCACTGCCCAGATCCCCCTTCCACAGTCACAGACTTAATTGCCCCAGCTTCTGGAAGCGCTGCTGGCAGACAGTCCTTATGTGTCAATCCTTTTTGAGAGTACCTCTTCTGAAAGAAGTCACCTTGTCAGAAGGCCTGCCATCCATGACTGCTCCATGCTCGGGGATAAAGGCCCTACTGGTCCAACTCAGGACAACTCTGAAGGGCCATCTCATCTTCAAAATTCCCCACAGTGTAAACCGAGGATTCTATTGAGACTGCATTGCAGCATGACATCTCCCACTTCCGAATCCTACTTCCTTCCCTTCCCTTCCACATGTGTTGATTCCAAAAACACCCTAGAAGAAAACAAGTGCATGCTAATTTCCATATCAGACTGTTTCCTGGGGGATTCAGTCTATCACACAAGCTCTCCTTGGGACAACACCAGCTTGGAACCCAGCCTGCTCTTATTCCTTGTCCTTCTTTCTCAATGTTGGCTAAGTCACTGAGGTGTCTTTGCCTGATTATCTCATCTGATCTGCTCTGTTCTCTTTAGTCCTTTCTTCCTACGGTCTCTGTCCAATGCTCATCTTAAAAACTTTATCAGAAATTCATCTCTTTGTATTTTGCCTATCACGCCAGCTAGAAATCTACATTTCACATACCAATGCTTACAAGAATCCGTATTTGTTCTCAGTATCAGAGATCCCTAAGGTCTTGAGCAGGGCCAACTGCGGGGGGGGAGGGGCAGGGGGTGAGACAGAGCTTCTAGAACATTCCATTTGAAGGCCCTCAAACAATTCTAGAAAGGCAGAAAACTGTTGAAGACAATAACTACAGCATGAGGTATCAAGTAATAAAATCTGTAAAAAGGACAGATAACATTTGAAAATTTGAAAGAGGAATTTCCAGCTGAGAGAGGATAAAAAAAATCATCACAGAATGAGCAATATTTTAGTTGAACTTCAAAAACTAAGAATGATTTATGCATGAAATCATGAGAAGAAACTGTTTCAGGATATGAGGAGAAGAACAGTGTGAACAAAGACACAGAGGGAAGAGAATATGGAGTATGTGAGGGATGCCAGCATGACGCCTGGAGTATATTTATAGAGGAATAGTGAGAAAGAAAATTGAAAAAATTAACTGTGATAGAAGTATTCCAAAAATGTAAAATATATGTATAAGAGTGGACAGAATGTAGAAATCCTTTGTACTTGGAAATATGAGACCACGCTAAAACTTTAAAATTGGGCAAACAAAAATGGGAAGGGTGTTATGTTATCTCCCTTCAACAAATAAATAGAATAGTATGTGTTTCTAATGATATTTTTTCCACTTCCAATTTTGTGTTTGTTTTGAAGGGAATCATTTGGAGATACTCAGATAGGTATAAAGGCAGAAGTTTGACCCCTCATTAAAAGGATACTGGGGGCACCTGGGTGGCACAGTTGGTTGAACATACAACTCTTGGTTTCAGCTCAGATTGGGATCTCAGGGTCGTGAGATCGAGCCCTGCACAGGGTTCCATGCTCAGCACAGAGTCTGCTTGAGACTCTCTCTCCCTCTCCTTCTGTCTACCTCCCTCCCAATAAAAGTAAATAAATCATTAAAAAAAAAAAAGGATACTGGATCATTTCTCTGAAGACTACATTTCTTGTCTAGATTCAACAATACTTGATGGTACTACCTTTCACCCAGTCCTGGAGTCCTCAAAATAACTCAATCCCTTCCTCTTCTGAATCTAGCACATAAATCTCTGGGCTATAAGACTCAAGGCAGAAGCTGTGTATGAGTCATCTGTATAATCCCAATACTTAGCATTAATAAAACAAAATGTGCTCACTAAATGCCAGCTTAATAAGTGAATGAATTATCTGACCTGTTTAATAGCTAAAACCTCCATGATACAGAATCCTCCCTGAGGGAGTTCCATTGGGTCTGGAATCTATTTACATATCTAAAAAATGTATTTGTAAGCCACAGAGAACAACTTTTGCTCTTCAGGTGAAATGAAGATTTATTAGAAAGATAACAGAGTTGTCACAGATTCAATCTCAGAACCATACAGTGAAAAAAAAAAAAAAAAGGATGTCAGCATTAGGATTTTGCAGGCCTTTTTGCCCAACTGGATGACCACAATATGACTACTAGTCTCAACCCCTTTGTCTCTCACTGTGATGCCTAATTCTTAAGTGGGAGAGTTTGATTGTTCCAGCTTAATAAACAAGCCCCTTTCCTCACTTCAACATACCTAGGGATTATAAGGTAAGAAGGACATGGCTGCTAGGAGGAGTCATCTGGGGAGAGGCAGCACACCCAGAGCTTGCCTTCTCTATCGTACCTACCTTGTGAATATTCACACTTTCTTCTTAATATGATCATGTCTAATACATAGGACTTATTTCTATGTGTCAAATGCTGCCTAGTGTTTCACACACATTCACTCATTTAATCCTCAGGACACCTTACAATGTGGGGACACTGTTTAATCCTTTCAAAGATGAGGAAACTGAAGTACAATGAAAATAACTTGTGTGAGATTATCCAATGACCCTTTGGCAGAGCGTGAATTCAAATCCAGACATTTTTAATTTATGAGCCTGCACAATTAACTAATATGCTAGAAGGCTGAGAGTTGGAGCCATGCAATCTATCACCAGGCTCCATATAAGGTCTGGGCCCAGCAACCATATTGAAAGTCTTCAAGAGCTGCTACACATCTTTCTTCTCTTCAAGTCCCAACAGTACCGAATACAGGGCTGGGTCCTGGGAGGCTCTTAATAAAACATGCTGACCCATTCCATAAAATTGGCCCCACCCTCCTTTGTCAGTGCTCACTTCTCAGCCCTTCCAGACCAGCAGCACACTCCTTCTTTCCTTAAATCTGCTGTGATTGGGTTTAAACTGCACCCCACCACCTCTATTTCCTAGAGACTTCCAGTATTACACTAATATTTGGAAAATGTGGGTGTATCTGTTAGTCATTAATTTATTCATTTAAATGTGCTACCAAGTGCCGTGTAGCTAAAAACTGCCAGAAAAACAGGGTCAAATAACCCTAAGACACTGTTCCAAAAGAAAACCACATAGCCCAATGAGCGAGAACATGTAAGCCAAATATAACATGTAACAAGTTGTGTAGAGAACTTCCACCATCTCCCACCCTCTATCCACTTACCCAACAGCATCTGTACTCAGTGATAGACATTTACCTTCCCGTCACTAAGATGAACTATGCATGCCTCAGGCTAAAGCCAACCCTCCCTTTGGCAGCAGACAGACCATCTCTCTCACCTACCCAAGGGCATCACTCCAGTAATGAAACACTCTCTCTTCTATCATCAAGTTTTCCTATCTAATGGATTATTCCTTCCAGCATACAACCAAGTTATTTTTCCTTCCAAATAAAAAAAAAACAAATATTAAAAAAAAAACAACTCTCTCTTAAACCCATTCTTGCTATCCAGCTATCCCATATTTCTCTGCTCCCCTTCATAGCAAACTCCTAAATGTTACGCAATTCCTCACATTCTCTTTTACACGCAGTCCCATTTGGCTTTTGCTCCATTGCAACCACCTTATCCAAAGTGATCAAGCTCAGCCCTCATCTAAACTGATCTGTTAACATTCTTTTCGTAAGACCGTAGGCAGATGATTCTATGGTTGTTCTGCTATAGCTGTCAGAATATTTCCTTTAAATAACTGAAACCCACCTGCTTGTAGTTTGCACCAGTGGGTCTCTACTTTGACTTTTGGAACATCACTGTTCCAAGCTACTCTCTCTTTCAAAAGCAGACTTACCACTATTGAAGTCAGATCTATGTCCCTATACTGAAATCCTTTCTACTTAAACATCACACATACTTGATGTACTTCTGAATATTAGTAGAATCAACTACGATATGAATGCAGAGAGGAACAGATTATTTGAAAACTATTCATTAATTTATTTGTTCAACCAACAGATGTTTCTTAAGTACCTAACATGTGTCAAGCACAAGTGGTGCACTGGTGATACAGAGCTGTGATCAAGACAGACATAATACCTGCCTTCAGGGAGCTCATGTAGTAAATTTTATTGGAAAATGATAACATCACTCTAGGTTGTTCTGGTGTTTTATAAATATTAATGTTTACATTTAGTGGGACAATATTCTGAATTATAACCTAGCACATTTTTTCATCTCCAAAATTCCCTGGTCCCTGCCTTTCCTCACTTCCTAGCCAGAGGCTAAAAAAATGACAGAAAATAATCCAAAAGGAGCAATGAATCAAGTTGATGTCTTTGAGCTCCAAAGTAGATTATTTTTTTGCCCACAGCAAAAACAATAGTCGTGAAAATGAGCTATAGCCAAGCATTTGGGAAATTTCCCAAAATCTAAGTTTTAAATAATAAGAGAAAAAATTGTAGGACTCAGAACATGGAGTCTATGTAAGAAACCTAAAATGGAAAGCACCAGAGTCAGCAGTTTGTGAAATTCTAAACCTCATTCACTGGCCTTCCATCCAAGCCTGCAAAAAATAGTTTTGCATTATTTCTACAGAGTTTGGAGAGTAACTATGGCCAGGTCTTCTCTTCTTCCCTGTTGAGAACATTGGGATCCTTGATACCAATGAGCCACAGGGCTTCACAACTGCTAATGAGCTGCATTCATGGAATACCTGTTCCTTTACATTCAACACCCTTTCCACTCCTGCTGGTATTCTGTGTCCTCCATTTTTTCTCTATTTGATTATTACTATTCAACACTCTGTCGCAATTAAGAGCTACATTTGAGAAAACAGTCCAGTCTAGATTTGAACTCTAGCTTGATCACACACTAGCTCTATGACTTTAGCGTAAGACTTATTTGCTTTGTGCCTCAATTTCCCCATCTGTGATAAGTATACCTCTTTTACAAAGCTGTTGGGAATTTGCGAGGCCTACCTCATTATGGAGACTATAGTAGTATATTGATTTTATGTATTACTGGTAGTAATAGCTTAATCTTGTTTATGACATATTTTTAGTGTCCTACAATAGGAGATCTGGTAGGCAACCATAACTCTAAGAGAATTGGTGTGCACAACTTTAAACAGCTAAGGACTGAGCCAAATAGATCACTTTCCTCTAGAAAGATAATCACTTCTGTTAGGTTCACTACTCACTTTCTTGTTTTGGTGCGTTATTATGAAAGCTCCATAAAAGACACTTCAGAATTTTTCATCCCATACTAAAGCCTCCAAACTGATTTCCCTTTCTCCTGTCATGTCACTATCTCGCAACCTCTGGTAGCCACGATAGTGGGCCACTTGCAATGGGAGCAAGTCGTGCCGCCATATAAAATCCTTCAATAGCTTCCCACCATAGCCTCCAGGAAAAGTCCAAGCTCCTTTGCAAGGCAAATACAACCTCCCCAATCTGACCCCTGCTACTTTTTTAGCTGCATTTCACACCAATCCCCCCTCTCCAATCTGCTCCAGAAAGAAATGCTTATCTTGTCCTGCACAGAAAATTTTTCCCATCTTTGTACCTGTGCTCATGTTGTTCCTTCAACCATGCAAGCCGTTCTTCCAGTTCATGCCTGACTAACTCATCATTTTTAAAACTGAAGTCAGATACTATCTCCTACAGGAACCCTTCATGAGCTCCCTGGGTTGGACTGTTCTCTTCCTTGTTCTGTGTCGTCTCAACTCACATTTCCGTGTCAATTATTACCATCACACAATCATCCAAATTATCTAATTACAGATCTACCTGATTGGAAGCTCATGGAAAGCTGGGAAATATTTTAAGACATATCCAGCGCCCAACACAATGATTTACACATAAGCAGCTGTTTAATAATAATTTCAAAAGCTCTGGACAATGCATCAGATGATCTTGTATCCGGTTCCACGTCTTCCATGGATTAGTCACATTATTTTAATTAAATAACTGAAATTTGAGGATGTTTCCTCATGTCTAAAATGGGCATAATTCCCTTAACTCTCCACCACCTATCTGGTGTCCCTACTTTACTGTGAAAAAGCAAAATAAATTAAATAATCCATGTTATTTTTTAAAATTGCAAGATGCTATGCAAATACAAAATATTTCTAGAGCAAATATTTAATTTGGTTGGAACCATTTGAGATCACTGTAAAAATATGTCAGAGATGTAACTAACTCATTCCTTTCAACTGGAATTAGGAACAACAATAACAACAAAATCAATCACAGAATGTGAAGCTTCTCAGAGAACTTTGCAAAACGCAAGTAAATGAACTGCAAACTTGGAAGGCTTTTAGGAATTATTCATCCCTGTTTCTATAAAGGAAGAATTCTGAGACTCAAAGATATTATGAGCCTGGCTAAGAGTTACTAGATTGGAACACATATAAGACTCAGGCCGCTGGGTCCCCTGTCTAGTTCTCTTTATAATAAACTGACCTAAATCTAGATTAGATATCCATTAATTCATGCATGAACAAAATACAATATAGGATAACTTTTATGTTTTGGGTTTTGAAAATTCTGAAATCTTTTGTAATGCCACATTCTAAATCTGGTCATCCATAAATTATTCACAAAACTAACTTTTGATATATTGATATAAAGTCCCAAGAATGCCTCCTCAGAGAGCATAAAGTTTGGGACTAATTTTCTTTCCTAAGCAAATAGTGGTCACATCTTATAGTGCCATTGGGAGTGACTTGGAAACAGTCTGTTTTCAAGTGACAACTGCCTGTTACCATGGCCCTCAATCCCTATCCATTGTGCAGCCTATTCACCACCATCTCACAGGGAAGCCAGCTTTCCTCATTATAAGGAATCCTGTAGTGAGCCCAGTCTTGGTGACTTCTGCAACAGAAAATTCCCAATGAAAGAGTTGATTCAGCCTGTGGAAGGAGCTAGAAAGCTGAAGTTGAACAGCTGCTCTTAGATAAACCTTTCTGCCTTCCAGGAGCTGTTTGTGCACTGAGCCCCCACGGAAGCCAAAATGATATTTGGCCATATAGTAAGCAGATTGTAGTTGGCAGGATTCAATTATTCCTTTCACCCAAGTGCTAGGTATTGTTCCAGGTGCTAAGACTAGCACAGAGAACAAGACAAAGTTCAGGCTCAATTCTGACTTATTTGGAATGGCTTGCTTTCTGTTTATCAGCAGTGGAACAGAATCTGGAGATGTGGATTCTGGTTCCAGTTTTTCCATTAAGTATTGATAGCCCGTGTAACTCTCAGCTTTAATTTCCACATCTGTAGACTAATAACTGCAATTCCCGTTTCAGAGTATCTTTGGAGATCAAATAGGATCATTGGTGTTCCTGTTCTCTGAAATGCATGAAGATTTACAAATCAGTATGTAAAAGCCTTACTATGTATGTTCTACACAGTGTAGCTCCAAATAGTCTTTCCAGATGTATCCACTCTTGCCTTCCCACAGAGACCCCTCCTCAACCAAACCTATCTTCATTCTCCCTCATCAAACCATAATTTCTTTACCTCTTATTCTTTGCTTCTACAGTTTTTCCTTCCTAAAATGCTCTTCCTTTTATGTCTGATGCTCTTTTTCAGAGGTCAAAAACTCAGTCCCCATGGGAGCTATGCAGTAACATAAAATCAGTGAAGATCACCTGATATAAAAGAATAGGGAGCAGTAGGGATGGCAGTAAAAGGAAGTGCACATTTTCTGTAGTTGCTGCTCACTACTGTTAATTACTCCAAATGAAAATCAGGCTCGGTAGGACCATGTATATTAGTACAATTAATTGTGTCCCACAGGTCTGAGACTCTGTTAATTTTTATTCTTTCATTCTTTTTTCTTTCTGTTCCTCAGACCAACAATCTCAATTGACCTGTGTCAAGTTTGTGGACTCTTTCTTTGACCATTTCAAGTCTGCTGTTGGCCTCCTCTCATGAATTTTTAATTTTGGTTATTAAATTTTCCAACTCCAGAATTTTTTATTTGGTACTTTTATAGATCTGAAATCATACCAAGTATGCTCTTTGACAATAATAGAATGAAATTAAAACTCAATAACAAAAATTGGGGAAATATAAAAATATATAGAAATTAAACAACACATTCCTATTGTTGAACCAATGATTCAAAATAAAGTGGTATTATAAACCACTTGAATAAATGAAAAATTAAAATGCAAGATACCAAAAATTATGCAATGCAGCCAGAACAGTGATTATCAGGAAATCTAAATTTCTGAACACCTGTACTGAAAAAGAAGTAACAAAGAAAAAGGAAGAAGAGAGTGGAGGAGAAGCAAGATGGCGGAGGAGTAGGAGACCTAAATTTCGGGATTCACCTGGATAGGGATCAAACAATCCTGAACACCTACGAACTCAACAGGAGATCGAAGAAAAGAATAGCAGCAACTCTCTGAACAGAAAAGCGACCACTTTCTGGAAGGTAGGACGTGCGGAGAAGTGAATCAGAGGTGATATTCGGGAGGATAGACGGCGGGGGAGGGGCCTCCGTCAGCCGCTTCTGGCAAGTGATAGAGCTGCGGAGCACAAAATTGGAACTTTTAGAAATCGGCTCCGCTGAGGGACATCGCTCCAGTGGCTAAGTGGGGGGTGGAACCCTCGTGGGACAGTATGGTCTCAGGACCCTCGGGGTCACAGAAAGACCGGGGGTGCCTGAGTGCAGCAGAGCTCCCAGGTATCACAGCGGGGAAGCCGGGTGCAGAGACAGAGCCGAGGCGCGGGCTCTAGCTCGGGGTTGCCATAAACTGTGATCCGCAGCACAGTTGGGCCACTGCTCCTCCACCAGGGACCCAACAAGCAGCAGATCTGGGGAGACTCACCTTCTTCCCCCAGGAGGAGCGGTGTGGGAGCGCACCGCAGGGATCTGCTGGGTTTGGAGACACCACACAGGGTTGGGTGCCAGAGATAGAAATGCTCAGTCACAGACCAGGTGAGCACAGAGTGTGGCCAGAGACTGGGAAGACGGGAGTGACTGACTGCTTTTCTCTGGGGACTCACTGAGGAGCGGGGCCCTGAGTTCTCGGCTCCTCTGGGGCGGAGACTGGGAGGCCGCCATTTTCACTCTCTGCCTCCAAAGCTGTACAGAAACCTTGCAGGGAACAAAAGCTCCCGAGAGCAAACCCGAGCAGATTACTTAGCCTGGACCGGCAAGGGTGGGGCAATTCTGCCTCCAGCAAACACATTTGGGAACCAGGGCAACAGGAACCTCCCCCAGAAGATCACCAAGAACAGCCAGCCAAGACTAAGTTCACTGATTAATGAGAACAGCAGAACTCCAGCGCTAGGGGAATACTGCACACAGAATTCATGGCTTTTTTACCATGATTCTTTAGTCTTTCAAAGTTAATTTTTTAAATTTTTTTTTTGAATTTTTCTTTTTCGCCTTTTCAACCAACATCTTATCAATCCCTCTTTTTAAAAATCTTTTTTATTTTTCATTTTTAGAGTCATATTCTATCCCTTCATAGTAGTTACCCTTATTTTTGGCATATATATATATAAGTTGTTATCTCTTTAAAATTTTGGGATACGGTTTCTTCTAACAGACCAAAATATACCCTAAATCTCTAGTGTATGGCTTTGTTCTAGTCTCCTGCCTGATCACATTCTCTCCCTTTTTTTTTTTTTGAATCCTCTTCTTTCTTTTTTCAACCAACTTCTTATCTTACCAATTCCTTTTATAAAATCTTTTATAATTTTCATCCTTACAGTCATATTCCATCCCTTCATCATATTTACCCTTATTTTTGTACATATATAAGTTTTACTTTCTTTAAAATTTTGGGAGGCACTTGCTTCTAACAGACCAAAATACGCCCCAAATCTAGTGTGTGGCACTGATCTATGCACCAGCCTGATCATATTTGATCATATTCTGGTTTTTTTGGTTTGTTTGTTTTATTTTCTTCTTTTCTTTTTTTCTTTCTTTCCCTTTCTTTTCCCCTGGTTTCAGGTCTCTTCTGATTTCCTTAGTGTATATTTTTCCAGGGTCGTTGTTACCCTGTTAGCATTTTGTTCTCTCCTTCATCTATTCTCCTCTGGATGAAATAACAAGATGGAAAAAATCACCTCAAAAAAAAAGAATATGAGGCAGTGCCGACTGCCAGATACTTAATCAATACAGACATTAGTAAGATGTCAGAACTAGAGTTCAGAATCATGATTTTAAAGATACTAGCTGGGCTTGAAAAAAGCATGGAAGATATTAGAGAAATGCTTTCTGGAGAAATAAAAGAACTAAAATCTAAACAAGTCAAAATCAAAAAGGCTATTAATGAGGTGCAATCAAATATGGGGGTGCTAACTGCTAGGATAAATGAGGCAGAAGAGAGAATCAGTGATATAGAAGACCAAATGATGGAAAATAAAGAAGCTGAGAAAAAGAGAGATAAACAACTACTGGATCACGAGGGCATAATTCGAGAGGTAAGTGATACCATAAGATGAAACAACATTAGAAAAATTGGGATCCCAGAAGAAGAAGAGAGAGAGGGTCAGAAGGTATATGGGAGCAAATTACAGCAGAGAACTTCCCTAATTTGGGGAAGGAAACAGGCATCAAAATCCAGGAGGCACAGAGAACCCCTCTCAAAATCAATAAAAATAGGTCAACACCCCGACATCTAATAGTAAAACTTACGAGTCTCAGAGACAAAGAGAAAATCCTGAAAGCAGCTCGGGAGAAGAGATCTGTAACCTACAATGGTAGAAACATTAGATTGGCAACAGATCTATCCACAGAGACCAGGCAGACCAGAAAGGACTGGCATGATAATTTCAGAGCACTAAATGAGAAAAATATGCAGCCAAGAATACTATATCCAGCTAGGCTGTCATTGAAAATGGAAGGAGAGATAAAAAGCTTCGAGGGCAAACAAAAACTAAAGGAATTTGCAAACACGAAACCAGCCCTACAAGAAATATTGAAAGGGGTTCTCTAAGCAAATAGAGAGCCTAAAAGTAACACAGAGCAGAAAGGAACACAGACAATATACAGTAACAGTCACCTTACAAGCAATACAATGGCACTAAATTCATCTTTCAATAGTTACCCTGAATGTAAATGGGCTAAATGCCCCAATCAAAAGACACAGGCTATCAGATTGGATTAAAAAGCAGATCCATTGATATGCTGTCTGCAAGAGACTCATTTTAGACCCAAAGACACCCCCAGATTGAATGTGAGAGGGTGGAAAACCATTTACCATGCTAATGGACACCAAACAAAAGCTGGGGTGGCAATCCTTACATCAGACAAATTAGATTTTAAACGAAAGAGTGTAATAAGAGATAAGGAAGGACACTATATCTTACTTAAAGGGTCTATCCAACACAAAAATCTAACAATTGTAAATATCTATGCCCCAAACATGGGAGCAGACAATTATATAAGCCAATTAATAACAAAAGCAAAGAAACACATTGACAACAATACAATAATAGTGGAGGAATTTAACATCCCCCTCACTGAAATGGACAGATCGTCTAAGCAGAAGATCAACAAGGAAATAAAGACTTTAAATGACACACTAGACCAAAAGGACTTCACAGATATATTTAGAACATTCCATCCCAAAGCAACAGAATACACATTCTTCACTACTGCCCATGGAACATTCTCCAGAATAGGTCACATCTTAGGTCACAAATCAGGTCTCAACCAGTACCAAAAGACTGGGATCATTCCCTGCATATTTTCAGACCACAACGCTTTGAAACTAGAACTCAATCACAAGAGGAAATTCAGAAAGAACTCAAATACATGGAGGCTAAAGAGCATCCTACTAAAGAATGAATGGGTCAACCAGGAAATTCAAGAAGAATTAAAAAAATTCATGGAAACAAATGAAAATGAATACACAACTGTTCAAAATCTTTGGGATACAGCAAAGGCAGTCCTAAGAGGAAAGTATATAGCAATACAAGCCTTTCTCAAGAAACAAGAAAGGTCTCAAATACACAACCTAACCCTACACCTAAAGGAGCTGGAGAAAGAACAGCAAAAAGCCAAAACCCAGTGGAAGAGAAATAATAAAGATCAGAGCAGAAATCAATGAAATAGAAACCAAAAGAGCAGTAGAACAGATCAACGAAACTAGGAGCTGGTTCTTTGAAAGAATTAACAAGATTGATAAACTCCTGGCCAGACTTATCAAAAAGAAAAGAGAAATCACCCAAATCAACAAAATCATGAATGAAAGAGGAGCGATCACAACCAACACCAAAGAAATACAAACAATTATAAGAACATATTATGAGCAACTCTATGCCAGCAAATTAGATAATCTGGAAGAAATGGATACATTCCTAGAGATGTATCAACTACCAAAACTGAACCAGGAAGAAATAGAAAACCTGAACAGACCTATAACCACTAAGGAAATTGAAGCAGTCATCAAAAATCTCCCAACAAACAAAAGCCCAGGGCCAGAGGGTTTCCCAGGGGAATTCTATCAAACATTTAAAGAAGAATTAATACCTATCCTTCTGAAACTGTTCCAAAAAATAGAAATGGAAGGAAAACTTCCAAACTTGTTTTATGAGGCCACCATTACCTTGATCCCCAAACCAAAGACCCCATCAAAAAGGAGAATTACAGACCAAGATCCTTGATGAACATGGATGCAAAAATTCTCACCAAAATACTAGCCAATAGGATCCAAAAGTACATTAAAAAGATTATTCACCACGACCAAGTGGGATTTATCCCTGGGTTGCAAGGTTGGTTCAACATCCAAAAATCAATCAACGTGATACAATACATTCATAAGAGAAAGAACAACAACCATATGATCCTCTCAATAGATGCAGAAAAAGCATTTGACAAAGTACAGCATCCTTTCTTGAGCAAAACTCTTCAGAGTATAGGCATAGAGGGTATATACCTCAATATCATAAAAGCCATCTATGAAAAACCTACAGCAAATATCATTCTCAATGGGGAAAAACTGAGAGCTTTCCCCTTAAGGTCAGGAACATGGCAGGGATGTCCACTATCATCACTGCTATTCAACATAGTACTAGAAGTCCTAGCCACAGCAATCAGACAACAAAAAGAAATCAAAGGCATCCAAATCGGCAAAGAAGAAGTCAAACTCTCACTCTTTGCAGATGATATGATACTTTATGTGGAAAACCCCAAAGACTCCACCCCAAAACTGCTAGAACTCATACAGGAATTCAGTCAAGTGGCAGGATATAAAATCAATGGACACAAATCAGTGGCATTCCTATACACCAACAACAAGACAGAAGAGAGAGAAATTAAGGAGTCGATCCCATTTACAAATGCACCCAAAACCATAAGATACCTAGGAATAAATCTAACGAAAGAGGCAAAGGATTTGTACTCAGAAAACTATAGAATACTCATGAAAGAAACTGAGGAAGACACAAAGAAATGGAAAAACATTCCATGCTCATGGATTTGAAGAACAAATATTGTGAAGATGTCAATGCTACCCAGATCAATCTACACATTCAATGCAATCCCCATCAAAATGCCATCCATTTTTTTCAAAGAAATGGAACAAATAATCCTAAAATGTGTATGGAACCAGAAAAGACCCCGCATAGCCAGAGGAATGTTGAAAAAGAAAAGCAAAGCAGGCGGCATCACAATTCTGGACTTCCAGCTCTATTACAAAGCTGTCATCATCAAGACAGTATGGTACTGGCACAAAAACAGACACATAGATCAATGGAACAGAATAGAGAGCCCAGAAATGGACCCTCAACTCTATGGTCAATTCATCTTTGACAAAGCAGGAAAGAATGTCCCATGGAAAAAAGACAGTCTCTTCAACAAACGGTGTTGGGAAAATTGGACAGCCACATGCAGAAGAATGAAACTGGACCATTTCCTTATACCACACACAAAAATAGACTCCAAATGGTTGAAAGACCTAAATGTGAGATAGGAGTCCATCAAAATCCTAAAGGAGAACACAGGCAGCAACCTTTTCGATCTCAGCCACAGCAACTTCTTCCTAGAAACTTCACCAAAGGCAAGGGAAGCAAGGGCAAAAATGAACTATTGGGACCTCATCAGGATAAAAAGCTTTTGCACAGCAAAAGAAATAGTCAACAAAACCAAAAGACAACTGACAGGATGGGAGAAGATATTTGCAAATGGCATATCAGATAAAGGGCTAGTATCCAAAATCTATAAAGAACTTATGAAACCCAACATCCAAAGAACAAATGATCCAATCAAGAAATGGGCAGAAGACATGAACAGATATTTCTCCAAAGAAGACATCCAAATGGCCAACAGACACATGAAGAAGTGCTCAACATCTTTCGGCATCAGGGAAATCCAAATCAAAACCTCAATGAGATACCACCTCACACCAGTCAGAATGGCTAAAATTAGCAAGTCAGGAAGCAATAGATGTTGGTGGGGATGTGGAGAAAGGGGAACCCTCGTACACTGTTGGTGGGAATGCAAGCTGGTGCAACCACTCTGGAAAACAGTATGGAGGTTCCTCAAAAAGTTGAAAATAGAGCTACCCTATGACCCAGCAATTGCACTACTGGGTATTAACCCCAAAGATACAAATGTAGGGATCCAAAAGGGTACGTGCACCCCGATGTTTACAGCAGCAATGTCCACAATAACCAAACTAGGGAAAGAGCCAAGATGTCCATCGACAGATGAATGGATAAAGAAGAGGTGGTATATATATACAATGGTATATTATGCAGCCATCAAAAGGAATGAAATCTTGCCATTTGCAATGACGTGGATGGAACTGGAGGGTATTATGCTGAGCGAAATAAGTCAATCAGAGAAAGACATGTATCATTCGATCTCACTGATATGAGCAATTCTTAATCTTAGGAAACAAACTGAGGGTTGCTGGAGTGGTGGGGGGTGGGAGGGATGGGGTGGCTGGGTAATAGACATTGGGGAGGGTATGTGCTATGGTGAGCGCTGTGAATTGTGTGAGACTGTTGAATTGCAGACCTGTACCTCTGAAACAAATAATACATTATATGGTTAAAAAAGAAGAAGAAGAAGATAGCAGGAAGGGAAAAATGAAGGGGGGGAAATCGGAGGCAGAGACGAACCATGAGAGTCTATGGACTCTGAGAAACAAACTGAGGGTTTTAGAGGGGAGGGGGTGGCGGGATGGGTTAGCCTGGTGATGGGTATTAAAGAGGGCACATTCTGAATAGAGCACTGGGTGTTATACACAAACAATGAATCATGGAACACTACATCAAAAACTAATGATGTAATGTATGGTGATTAACATAACAAAATAAAATAAAATAAAAAGAAGAAGAAAAAACATTTCAAATAGGTATCCTAAACTTACACCTTAATAAACTAGAAAAAAGTGCAGACTAAATCCTAAACAGGAAGAAGGAAAGAAATAATAAAAATTAGAATGGGAATAAATAACAGAGAACAGAAAAAAACAATAAAGAAAACAACAAAAAAATTGGTTCTTTGAAAAGATTAAGAAAATTGGCAAACCTTTATCAAGATTGACCAGAGAAAAAGAGAGAAGATTCTACTACTAATATCAGAAATTAAAGGACCCACCACACTGATCTTATATAAATACATTATTAAGAAATAACATAAACAAATTATGCCAACAAATTAGACAACCTAGCTAGGTGGGATACACTACAGGAAAGACACAGCCTACAAAAATGGACTCGAGAATAAATATAAAATCTAAAAAGCTCTATAACAACTTATGTTATAGAGAAAAGAAATTCAGTTATGAATCAAAAAACTTTCCATGAAGAAAAGTTTATGACCATATGGCTTTATGGATATATTCTACTAAATATTAAAAAAAAGAATTAATAGCAATTCTTCATAAACTTTTCCAAAGAATAGAAGAGGAACTCTTTCCAACTTATTATGAGACTAGTATTATACTGATACCAAAACCAGATAAAGACATCACAACAAAAGAAAACAAAACAAAACCATTAACCAATATTCATTAAACACGGATGTCAAAATCTTCAACAAAATACTAGCAAACTAACGCCAGCAACATGTAAACAGAATTGTGAACTTTGACAAAATAGGATTTATTCCAGGAATGCACAGTTGTTTTAATGTGAAAAAATCAGTGTAATGTACTATATTAATAAAATAAAGGACAAAAAACAATGATCATTTTAATAGACACAGAAAAATCACTTGACAAAAAAAAAACCCTTTCGTGACAAAAACACTCAACAAACTAGGAAAACAAGAGGCCTTTCTATCTCATTCTCTTAATGGCCATCTATTAAAAACCTGCAGCTAGCATCATTCTTAATGGTGAAAGAATGAATGCTTGCTCTCCCTATGATAATGAATAAGAAACAGTTTGTCTATTCTTGCTACTTCTATTGAACATTATACAGGAGGTTCAAAGCAGGGCTATGAGGTTAGATTATACATGTTAAAAAAAAGACATCTAGATTGAAAAGGAAAATGTAAAACAATCTCTATTTGCAAATGCTATGATATCTTATGCAGAAAATCCTAAAGAAACTACAAAAATTATTAGAACTACTACATGAGTTCAATGAGGTTGCAGGATATAAGATTAATATACAAAAATTATCTACTTTAATTTTTGTATGTAGAGTGAGGTAGGATTTCAAGTTTATTCCTTTGTGGGTGGATGTTCAGTTTTCCCTCCACCATTGTTGAAAGGACTATTCTTTCTTTGAATTGTCTTGACACTCTTGTCAATAAAAATTTTATTTTTATACATTAGCAATGAACAATCTAAAAATTAAACTAAGAAAACAATTCTATTTACAATAACACCTAAAGAAAAAATACTTAGGAATAAATTTTACAAAAAAAAGTGGAAGACTTGCACACTAGGAACCACAAAAAAAATCATTGAAAGTAATTAAGGAAGACAAAAATAAATGGAAATACCTCCCATGTTTATGAATTGAAGAATGAATATTGCTGTGGTAGTAGTACACTCCACGTTGATCCACAGATTCAACACAATCTCTATCAAAATCCTAGCTGCATTAATTGAAGAAATTGACTGCTAATCCTAAAATTGATATGGAATTGCACGAGGTCCTGAATAGCCAAAACACTATTAAAAAAGAAAAAGTTAGGGACGCCTGGGTGGCTCAGTCGGTTAAGTGTCTGCCTTCGGCTCAGGTCATGATCCCAGGGTCCTGGGATCAAGTCCCGCATCGGGCTTCCTGCTCCGCGGGGAGCCTGCTTCTCCCTCTGCCTCTGTCTCTCTCTCTGTCTCTCATGAATAAATAAATAAAATCTTTTAAAAAAAAAAAGTAAAAAGAAAAAGAAAAAGTTGAAGGACTCATACTTCCTGATTCCAAACCTATTACAAAGCTACAGCAAACAAAGTCTGATATTGGCAGACTAATAGTCAGTAAAACTAATGGAATAGAATTGAGAGTCCAGAAACAACCCTTATATTTATGGTCCATTGATTTTTGACAAGAGTGTCAAGACAATTCAAAGAAGAAAGAATAGTCCTTTCAACAATGGTGAAGGGAAAACTGAACATCCACCCACAAAGGAATAAATTTGAAATCCTCCCTCACTCTACATACAAAAATTAAAGTAGATAATAGGCCTAAATGTAACTGCTCAAACTAAAAAACAAAAACAAAAGCAAAAAACCAACAAAGAAAAACTTTTAGAGTAAACACAGAAGTAAATGTTTGTTACAGTGGATTAGGCAATGGTCTCATGGATATAACACCAGAAGCACAGTAACCAAAAGAAAAAAAAGATATATATATATTTATACATTTGACTTCATCAAAATTAAATGTTTTTGTACTTCCAAAGATAGCATCGAGAAAGTGAAAAGACAACTCAAAGAATAGGAGAAAATGTTTGCAAATTATATATCTGATAAGGGACTTAATATCCAGAATATATAAAAAAATTCATATAAGTCAATAATAAAAAATATAAATAACCCAATTAAAAATGAGCAGTCTTTGAACAAACATGTCCCCCAAGGATATATGCAAATGGTTAATAAGTATATGGAAAGATGCTCAGCATCATTAGTTACCAAGGAAATTAAATCAAAACCACAATGAGATGTCACTTCATATACATTAGGATGTCTATGATCAGATAGACACTAACAAATGTTGGTGAGGGTATGAAGAATTTGGAATCCTCATACATTGCTGCTGAAAATATAAAATGGTACAGCCTTTTTGTTAAGAGAATTTGGCAATTCCTCAAAAACTTAAAAAAAGAGTTACTATATGACCCAGCACTTGTACTCCTAGCTGTATACCCAAGGGAATTAAAAATATATTCCCACATAAAAAACATGTATACTAATGTTCACCATATCCTTACTTATAACAGCCAACAAATGGAAATAACCCAAATGTGCATCAGCTAATGAATGTTTAAACAAAATATGTAATAACTGAACAATGGAGTATCATCTGGCTATAAAAACGGGTGAAATGCCTACCCATGCTAGAAAAATGATGAACCTCGAAATATTACGCTAAGTGAAAGAAGCCAGAGAAGAGGCCACGTGTTGTATGATTCCATTTGTATCAAATGTCCAAGATAGAAAAATCCATAGAGCTAGAAAGTATATTTGCATATGTCAATAATTGCTAGGAAGGGACAATAGGGGAGAAACTCTTAAAAGGTGTAGAGTTCTTTTCTGGATGATAAATGTTTTTGAAATTAGATAGTGGTGAGGGTTGCACATTCTGTGAGTACACTAAAAAATATTTAATTTTACCTTTTAAAGGGGTAAATTTTATAATATGTGAATTATTTATCTCTAAATCTGATATTTTTTTCAATGTTATTCATTATAGTCACAAAGTCCGATACAGTATTTTTGACACATCAAAAAACTTTTTTTGGGTGCCTGGGTGGCTCAGTCATTAAGCGTCTGCCTTCCGCTCACGTCATGATCCCGGGGTCCTGGGATCGAGCCCCGCATCAGGCTCCCTGCTCAGTGGGAAGCCTGCTTCTCCCTCTCTCACTCCCCCTGCTTGTGTTCCCTTTCTTGCTGTTTCTCTCTCTGTGTCAAATAAATAAATAAAATCTTAAAAAAAAAAAAGAAAAACTTTTTTTGATAAAATCTTTGGAAGGTGGTGTGAGTTAAATGCCTGGGAGTGAGGGCACCTAAGGAGGGTCAGGTTTGGCTGTTTAAAATACAAATATTGGGCACCTGGGTGGCTCAGTCGTTAAGCATCTGCCTTTGGCTCAGGTCATGATCTCAGGGTCCTGGGATCGAGCCCCACATCGGGCTCCCTGCTCGGCGGGAAGCCTGCTTCTCCCTCTCCCACTCCCCCTGCTTGTGTTCCCTCTCTCGCTGTGCCTCTCTCTGTCAAATAAATAAATAAAATCTTTAAAAATAAATAAAATAAAATAAAATACAAATATTTATTTCTAGTCCTTCTTCCAGAGTGGATAATGGAGAATAATTGACAACTGAAATAATTCCAAGAAGAGTTTAATACTTCAGGACAAGTTAAATAACCTCTTCTGGTCTTTTAATTCCTTATCAGCAACTGACTGAATTTTTAGGTTATATCACAGCTCTAAGTCACCCAAGAGCAAGAAATAAAAAGATAGAAGGTCTGGCACAGACTCTTTTCACATCATTTTAGAAAGACCGCAACCTTGGGGAGTCATTGTATGCAGTTACCTTTCTCATGAGTTGTTCTGCAAAGAAAGAACCTCATGCACTATCAAATGATGCCACTGATATACTACTATGTTTCCCCAAAGCCACCATTTATGATGAATTTGACGTTCTAAAAATGATAAAGGAACATTTGCAAGTAGGGAGATTTTAGAGGAAGATGGGCAGTCAGGAGTTGAGAGATAGGCTGAAGATACTAACTTTAGCCCTGCATCACTCATGCAGCAATGGTACCCGATACACATAAGTCAGACGATCACTAAATATGTCTTGAATGAATGAAAATGTTGAATGAATTAAGCACATATTCAAACAATCCATGAAAAGCCTAACAACCATGAGTTCTTTGTATGGAGAAGTAATATTTTATATTGCAGGTTCTGTTTTGGAAGGGATTTTAGAAATTACCGGATTCAATTTCCCATTTGTGTTTGAATATCACTTTCTTTATCTTCTTCAAGGGTTAACCCAACTTATATTTGAATGTATTTCCTGATGTTGAATTTATGAGGTCTCAGGATGGTTATCTTTGAAGATTTGACCATTCATTCTGCATTTTATTAGCTAATGTTTACTGAGGGCCACCTTCAGAATACCAGGCATTAGAGGTAAAGTGATAAATAAACAAAATAATAAGCCAAAGACTGCCTTTAGGTAGTTTTCATTCTAGCGGGGTAAGGAGAAGAGACAGAAATAAGTGAACAAAATATATTTCGGTTGATGATAAAAGCTATAGAAAAAATAGAATAAAGGGAATAGAGAATGCTGGAGGAGACTGCTATTTTATATGTAGTGGTCAGCGTAGGACTCTCTGATAAGGAAATATTTGAGCAAAGAGAGTCTAAATGTTTAGGCGAAACCAGTTCTGCCGCGAATTTGTGATGTGGCCTTTAGCAAATCACTGCCCCTTTCTATGATTCAATGTCTTTGTATATAAATGATTGAATTCTAGGTTCCCTTCTAGGTCAATATACTATCATGCAAAGGAAACAGCCATTATTCAAGGACATGTGAAATATGAGTAAATACAGTGCAGCTATATCAGGCATGGGGGGAACTGCTGATCAGTTTCCTGGTCTGTAATAAAATCTCCCCCATTTAAGTCAGTGTAACCCAAGGTCAGAGTTTCTCTTTCCTCTCTTTCTTCCTCACCTAGAATGTTTCTCCCCACAGTTTGTATTCCACAGAGGCTTCTGTCATGGTGAATTATTTTTTTCTTTTTAGAAAGGATTCAAGCAGCTTGATTTCAAATTCAGGAACTGGGAACAATCACAGAGTGTGGCTAAATTCCTTCAGGAGGGTCTGTGATGTAGTCTAGTGGTTTTCAAATTTGGCTACATATTAGAGTCATGTGGAAGCTCTTAGAAACCCCAGTGTCCAGGCTGTGCCCCAGAAGAATTAATCAGAATCTCCCAAAGTTTATTTAATATCCCTCAGGTTATTACAATGGACAGCTATGATTGAGAACTTTGGTTTAAGGAAAAGAGTTTGGTTTTGACGATGCATACATCTGGGTTGACATCTGATTTTGACACTTGCTGGATCTGAGCCCTTGTGCAAACATCTTAATTTGACTGCCATTCTCCTTATTTGCAGAAATAAAAAAAAAAGTTACATGCCTGAACCAGTAGGCAATCTGTAGTTGATACATTTTCACTAAGATTTAAGTTCTTATCTATTAAAGTCCTAATTTTACATAGTTTCATACTAGCTCTGTCCAGATAAATGTAAGCCATGTTCTTAGAAGCTGGCAATCTTTACACAAAGCCCTGAAATAGAAAACACTTAGAAAGGATAGAAGGACAATATAAACACATGCCCCTGGCAATCCATCAGTAAGAAACTACATCCTGCTAGCCCAAACATGATAGTCAGAATTGTCAAAGGTAGATGTCTTTAGTTATCTATTGCTGCATAATAAATAACTGAAAACATAATGGCTTAAGGCAATAGCATTTCTTATTTCAGTTCTGTAAGCCAAGAATCTGGGCCAGATCAGCTGGGTGCTCTGGCTCTGGGGTTCTCATAAGGCTACAGTTGGAATGGCTAAAATAAAAAAGACAAGAAATATTGTTGAGGATGTGGGAGAAAAAGGCACAGTCATACACTGTTGTTGGGAATGTAAATTGGTACGGCCACTGTGGAAAACAGTATAGAGGTTCCTCAGAAAATTAAAACTAGAATTGATCCAATAATTCCACTACTGGGTGTTTACCCAAAGAAAATAAAAACTAATTTGAAAAGATATGTTTCCCTATGTTTATTGCAGTCTTACTTACCATAGCCAAGGTATGGAAGCAGCTTAAGTTCCCATCAGTAGACAAACGAATAAGGAAGAAATGGTGTAGCTATACAATAGAATATTATGCAGCCATAAAAAAGTGAGATCATGCCATTTGAGACAACATGGACACTTATTATGCTAAGTGAAATAAGTCAGACTGACAAAGACAAACACCATATGATTTCACTCATTTGTGGAATCTAAACAAACCAACAAAAAAACAAATGAGTAAATACACAAAAAGCAGAATCAGACCTATAAATACAGAAAGCAAACCGAACGGTTGCCAGAGGGGAAGGAGTAGAGGGATGGGTAAAATGGGCGAAGGTGAGTGAGTGATACAGGCTTCAGGCTATGGAGCAAGTCGTGGAATAAGAGGCACATCGTAAGGAATATAGTCAATGATACCATCATGGTATTTACGGTGACAGACGGTAACTCTATCTGCGGTAAGCACAGCATAATGTAAAATTTACTGAATCACGGTGTCGTACACCTGAAATTAATGTAACGTGTGTCAACTATACTCAAATAAAAAGTGAATTAATTTTTTTTTTTTTAAAGGCTGCAGTCATATCAAGGCTCACCAGCAAGGCTTTGCTTCTTAGCTCACTTAACATGGTTGTTAGTAATTTTGGTTTTTCACAGGCTTTTGGAGTGAGGACTCCTCAGTGGCTTGCAAGTTGTTCATCAGGAGGCCTCCCCTGATCCCTTGCCGTGGGGGCTTCTCTGTTCAATGTGGCAACAAGCAAGCAAGAGGACAGAGTGCCAGCAAAAGAAGAGTGCTGGCAGCATGGACACCGTAGCCTTTTGACATCCACCCACTTCCACCATATTTTATCATTAAAAGCGGGTCCTGAGATCCAGGCCACACTCAGAAAGGATTATCCATGCCACGAATCCCAGGAGGTAGGGATCATTGAGAGTGCTATCAGAAACTGCCTACCACAGTAGATGCCTGGAAGGTTTGTTTCTTTAAATCAAAATGTAGTTGTTGCTTCTCAGAGGAGACATTGACAACATAAGCGCCAGTATTACTTCATTCTCATTTGCCTATGCAAGAGCCAAGCCCCACCCTCCCCCACAAGGGTTCCTGGGGGTTCCATTTACGGAGCCCACGCTTTGTGCACACAGAGTTCTAAGGGTTTTGAAATGAATAAAACAGCAGTCATCTTCTAGAAGCTCACCAGAAAAATGAGAAAAACAGAAAACAAAATCATTCCAAAACAGGATAGTAAATTTTATTATAGAGAAACTATGCGCTGTGGTATTATGTATACAGAAAAAAGAAAAATCATGACTCCTTGGAAAGGGAATCAAATTTGAGCTACACCAGAAGGATATAGAGAACTTGGAGAGATGTCTATTTGAGAAGACTATCCAGGTGTGGGAACAGCTTGAGCAAAGGCACAGTGGCAGGAAAACTGAGGGAAGATTCTAGACTTGTGAAGATGAAGTATAGGACTCAAGGTACTGACCAGAGAAAGAAGGCTAGATCCAGTTAGCTAGAGACAAAGTGGATTTCAGTGCAGAGACCATTGAATATTTGAGAATCAGAGACTGACCTAGTAAGACCCATGCTTAGGACAATCACACTGGCAGCAAAGTAAGAGATTGGAGTAGGGGCAGCTGGGTGGGGAGAGGTGTGCTGGAAGCAGGGAGACCAGTTAATAAAACCTTTAAAATTATACAGCGGGTAGGTAAAAGGATCTCCTCATAGTCAGGGGAAGTCTGCGTGGAAACCACAGTAAAGGTCTGAGGGGGCACGGCAGAGACAGCACCAACAGGATTTAAGGAGACCTTTGAGAAAAGGTTAAGCAAGAGAAGTTGAGAATGACTGAATTTTCACACCTGGGTGACTAGATTTATAACAGCAAGTCAGGGGGAGCGTTCGGAAATATGAAGTAAAATAAAGAATGTGTTATTTGACTCACTCATCCCTTCAACACAGTTCTCTTATGAGAAAAAAGTTCCTCATTTGTCCGGGAAAATAAGAGCTGAAGTGTCAGTCTGGATTGTGTGTGCTGTTGTTTGTTTGGAGAGATAATAAAACGCAGGGCATAGATTCAAAACCCCCAGGAGGGTGGTGAAGCAGAGTCAGAAATCAAATTTAGGTCTGTTTGATCCTTCCCACTACTTTCGGAACTTTGAGTCTTTGAGGTCCTTGATTGTCACTCTGAGCAGATTATATTACAGTCCACAGACAATGAATAGCTAAGGCAACTTTATTTTTTTTTTCCATCTTTTTGTTTCATTTTGCAAGGGCTTTATTTTGAGTTGGTTATAATTTAGGAGCTTCATAGGCATAACTGCTCCAATTATGGATTTAACATACCATATCTAATGAATAAGAATACATAAGATTGCAGGAGAAAGGAATGTCTATTTTCATCCAAGGGTATTTGAAGAAGCCAGGATGGAATTTAGGTTTGGCTCTCAGGGAAGAGCATATGTCTTTACCGCAGTGCAAAGTCACCTTGCAGAGAGGAAAAGAATACTTGGCTGGTGATTCAAAAACCAGCACTAAGAAATACCTCCATGGAGAAAGCAGAAAGGGGAGGGGAGGTTGAGAGTGGAATAACAGAGTAATTTCGTTCCAGAAATAGCAGAGTTGGTACTGAGCAAAAGGTTTTCCCAATGTCCAGGTAACTGGGTGACCTGATCAGACATGCATAAATCATGGGATGTCCCCAGGGGAAATATCTACCTCTCAATAATCCCACACCAATAGGAGACCAAGTTCTGTTCTCCAAGAGATAATGTGAAACAAGCCTCAGAGTTAATCCACTAGAGGTGCAAGGAAGCTAAAATATTTATCTTCCAGTTTCTGTTGATCATTGGTTCAAGGTTATTCTTGGGGAATGTCAATTTCTGAGGTCTTTGGCCAGCCTCAGACAGAGCCTGAATGCTCAGGGCACAGCCCCTAGGAGGGGAGCCCCAGATGGTTGGTGATAATAGGATATGGCAGGCACCCACTGCTTCAGTTATACCTGGTCTACTGGTCCTCCTTCTCATCCAACAAGGTCTAACCTGTTCGTCTTTAATTACAGATTTATTGAGCACATACCATATTACAGCCACTGGGATACAACAATAAACAAGGTAGACATGTTCCTTGCCCTTATGGTTTCTACATTCAAGGAAAGAAGACATATAATTAAGCCAACAATTGTAATCAAAATTTATATTATAAGATTTTTCAAACATACAGAAAAGTTGAGAGAAGTTTATAATGAACAACCAATTATCCATCATTATTGGATAGTGGTTGCCAGCATTTTGTCACATTTATTTCATCTTGTTTTGTGGTTTTTGTTGAATTATTTCAAAGAAAATTATACACATTATAACACTGACTCCCATTACTTTAGCATGTATCTCTCTCTTCAAAAATAAGAATGTTTCTCTGGGTAACACAGCATTATTACACCTGACAAAATCAAACTCAACAACAATTCTTGGCATTGAATACCCAGTGTTTAACATCAATTGACATGGAATTCAATAAACTCAGAGAATGTACAGACTGGTTCTCTGTCCAGTCCAATACTCTGGTTTTATGCCTTGTAACTTATGGCATGGTTGTGGTGATGAGGAATTAATTTATCTGAAAAGGGGCTCAGAAGACCTGGCTTTAAGATTGGCCACTAACTTGGTGACTAATCAATTTTGTCAGAGATCAGACTGGCTCCAAAAAAAAGGATGGAATTTACTGGCTCATATATCTGAAAAGTCCAGTTATAACAATATTAACATTCACAAATAGTTACATGACATGTACTATGTGTCAAGACCTGCTCTAAACACACACACACACACACACACACACACACACGTTTATTTCTCCCAGTAAGACTTCATGAGGTAGGATTCCAATTACTGTTTTCATTTTACAGATGAGGTGGTTGAGACATCCAGAGAGCAAGTGACTTACCTAAGGAGGTCACACAGCTTGTCAGTGGCAGAGTTGTGACTCTGGGCAGTCTGGTCCCAACATCTAGCTTATGGTTTATGGACTCAAATATATCAGACTCAATCTCCTTCTCATACTATGCACTCCCACTTATTCTTTGGCTCCATTTTCAAGCAGAGCTTTGTCTGATGACTGAAACATGGCTTTCATTAACTCCACCTTTACTCTCAATCACCCCAGCAGAAACCCTAAGGCTCTTTTCTCAACAATTCACAATGCAAGATTTCTGATTGACGTTCATTGTCTCTGATTAGCCTGGCTTGAGTTATGACCTGTCCCTGCACAAATCACTAAGTCTGTGAAATCAATCGTTCATCCCCAGAGCTGGAGTGTAGTCAGTCCATTTTAAAACGGTGGAGAATGAGAGAAGCAGGGGCTTCACCAAAGGAAACCAGAGTGCTATTTCTGGAAGAATGGAAACTGAATGCTGAGTGGCAAGACTTGCTCATGAGCATCCCTGGATCCCAGCAGGAGCTTGCAACACAAAGCCTCCATTTCCTCCATTGCAAAATGAAGGCAGTTGGACACCATAATTTCTAGAGAAGACTTGTAGTTCCAGTCATCCAAATTTTATCCAATTTAGAAAATGAGGGTTAAGAGATGAGATGGCATTTGCTCAAAGTGACAGAGATGACTAACTAGGGCTATTCATTTCAGCTCTTTAGCTACTGAAATGTGGAGGGTCCTCAAAAAAACTCTGCAAGTAGGTATAATTACTGGCATTGGTCCTTACTTGGAGGATCTGTGGCTTTACAAAAGAGGAAAGGATTATTGTGTAACTATTGACCTCATCTGAAAGACATATAGTAGAGCAACAACTTTTTTTTTAATTTTTTTTTTTTAAGATTTTATTTATTTGTGAGAGAGAGAATGAGAGACAGAGAGCATGAGAGGGAGGAGGGTCAGAGGGAGAAGCAGACTCCCTGCTGAGCAGGGAGCCCTCTGCGGGACTCCATCCCGGGACTCCAGGATCATGACCTGAGCCGAAGGCAGTCGCTTAACCAACTGAGCCACCCAGGCGCCCCAACAACTTTTAATAAAGCCCCCAAAACATACAAAAGGAATTTTTCAGAGGATCCTCCAAGATTAACCTGAGTTTCCACAGGAATTCAGGGCTGATGTTGCCAGGTAATACTTGTCTGATGTCATCTAAGTAGCTAATGGCTGCAGACAGCTTCACCTGGCATAGCATCAAAGCTGTTGACAAGGAAGAAGAAAAAGTCCACCCCAGCTTGGCACGTCTGGATCTGTACAAACGGGTGTTGATTTTCATCTCTCAGTCACTTTGAAGTAAATCTTCCTAGGGAATCAACTTAGGGACCACCTCCCATCTTGGACTTTAGAAAATAATGTCAAGCTCTAAGCCTTAAAGAAAAATGAGCAATGGGATATTTCAGTTTTGTCCCAACTTTAGCTATAAGGAAAATTTTCATAAAGGATAGGATGGGACTACCAAGACAGAGGGATTAGTGAACTTCATATGCTACTTATATATTTTTTTAAGATTTTATTTATTTATTTGGCAGAGAGAGACACAACAAGAGAGGGAACACAAGCAGAGGGAGCGGGAGAGAGAGAAGCAGGCTCCCCGCTGAGCAGGGAGCCCGATGTGGGGCTCCATCCCAGGACCCCGGGACCACAACCCAAGCCAAAGGCAGACGCTCAATGACTGAGCCACCCAGGCGCCCCTGTATTCTTATTATTTAAGAAGCAGGGACTCATTGGAGCCACAAGGAGCAGGCATTATGATGGCATGTCTTCTCTGTGTCTATGTCCCTTATTCTCCCTTGGTTGGCCAATTTCTTTGTGTTAGCCCCAGTCACAAAGGAAGCCAGTTTGATTGGTATTTAGTAGTTGTCCAGCACAGGCTGCTCTTGGGTCAGCTGCCCACCCCATCCAATTTTAGCCACCCCTGCACCAAGTACAGTCTAGAGGTTCTTTCTAAAGAAGGGGGTTATGGATAGGGAAGCTCAAATGGAAGGGAATGTGAGAAAGAACAAGATTTCATGAAAGGTTGGTCTGGTACACCTGTTCTTTTGAAATTACAGGCTAAAATCTGATTTCCAGTTCTTTCTTCTTATTGCCACTTCAAAAGAGGAAACCAGATGTTTACACAAGATTTGTGATCCCACACAAGCGATAAGTTCATGAACATCTGTTCATCCTGTGGTACCTCCAGATTCAATAATGTTTTGGGTTAAAAAAACGAGTTCTCCCCTTTGGATTCCCTTACACAAACCATTCAAAACATGATGTTGACCCATCTCATGTCTCATTTGCAATCAGCCCCACTGACATTTACCTCTCACTAAAGTACAAAATTACATGGTAGGAAGGAACAGAAGATCTAATATTTATTAAGCACCTACTTAGTACCAGGGACTATCAGGTCTCCGTATATTCTAACAATAATCACAAAGCAGAAGTTACTATCCCTGTTATATAAATGTGGAAATTAAGATGCAAAAAAGTCAGCTTTTTCAAGATCCCACAATTATAGCTCTGAGATTCAAAGGCAGTTTGCATGACTGATCATCCATGCTCCATCTGTATATTACCTACCCCCCCCTTTTTTTTTTTAAGATTTTATTTATTTATTTGACAGAGAGAGACACAGCAAGAGAGGGAACACAAGCAGGGAGCAGGGGGAGTGGGAGAGGGAGAAACAGGCTTCCCGTGGAGCAGGGAGCCCTATGTGGGGCTCCATACCAGGACCATGGGATCACGACCTGAGCTGAAGGCAGGCGCTTAATGACTGAGCCACCCAGGCGTCCCTACCTACCCCTTTTGAATCTTTTCACAGTGTCTTGCATGTAGCCAGGAGTTAGGAAATTGACTATTAGGATCAGCAACTCATCAACACCTGCCCCTGATGATTGTCTATATAAAAAGGTTCTGTGATCAAATAAGTTGAATATTTCTGCATATAATATCCCTCTCATAAAGTTTATACTATTGACATATTAAAGACTCTAAAATGTCCAAAATCAGTTTAGTTTTCTTTGGCCAGTATTTTCTAAGTTAACTTGATCACAGAATGCTCTTTCAGAAAACATCTGTTGATATCGCATGAACATAAAATTCCATGGAACAATCTTTGGGGAACACAACACTGCATCATGTCATATTCTCCTCATTTTATGAATAACAATTCTAGGTCACAAATGCAAAAAAAAAAAAAAAAAGAGTGACAATACTGACTGAGAATGAAAGAATGATTTGTGTTAGGACTCACAGCTAATGATGATGGAGCTGGGGCCAGAGGTCAGAACTCCTGGATGCTAATGGTTATGTTAATGAAGCCTTGGCATTAAACAGTCATATATCTGCTCCTTCTTCCTGTTCTCCTCCCCTGGGATGTCATTCATGAGTCCCTCTTCATAGCAAAATCTTACCACCTAGCAAAAGAAATGTTTTCTGACTGATCCAGCTTATACCCATCACTGGTCTCTCCCTCCTCCTCCTCCTCCTCCTCCTTTATTTCTTTCTCTCTCTCTCTCTCCCCCTGTCTGTTTCTCTTTCTCATAAATTCTTAAAGCACTTAGAGAATGATAGAAAACCGAAGGAAAAATATCTATTCCTCCATTTTGTGCTGAAGGCTGATATGTCTAATCAAATGTGGCACTTCATGTCAAACCTAGACATGATTCAACATGAATTTAATACAAATTCATGGTACTAAAAGTAGCCTCTACAGATCCCATGGCAGTAGCATGCACAAAGAAATAAGGTTGCCATCTTATATTTAGAGTACAATTTCATCTGTTACGTGTTGCTTTTTCCCTTCCCCATTTGTTTATTTTGTTTACAAAAGTGACAAAGATCATGCCTTGTGTTCTTAAATATCTCAGGGTACTTAGGACAGGGTGGAAGATGCTATATAAAATTATGGACTCACACCATAACATTTCAACATTTCAAGAGACAATAACATTATAGAATCACAAGACTTTAAATGAGGCAAAAACAAAACAAAAAACAAAAACAAAAACAAAAACCCTGACGAAGTGTGAGTCAAAGAGCTGAATGTACAGGGAAGATGCATAGTGACAACTCCAAAGCCTTAATGATTTGGAGATGCAACTGTTTCATGGCTGTGTTTCTTTTCAGCAGGAGAGTCACCCACAGGGAAATGAACCACGCCCTGCAGCCTTTCAAATTCCTGGGAGATCAACAGGAACCTCTGGGATTTAGCACAGTATTGATGGAAGTTTTCTTCAACTTGTGGCCACAGAAAAGTAGATCTCTCAGGAACTTTTCTTTCCTCTCAAGGCATGGTTTTCTTCCTTCAAAGCTTTTGAAATCCTGCTAAAGAATGCCAAAGGATATGCACATCCTCTTATAAAATATCCCAGATATGAGATAGAAGTTTTGAAAAGATTGTTTTAAAGTTTGTATATGATGCAAATGGATCCCTTAGGTTCTTCTCCACCGTGGCTAGCTAACCCTGGCTTTTTCTCTCTAAAAAGTTGAGTTGAGCAAATCTCCCAGAAGTAGAACCAAACACACCAAGATCGAGAATGGGAGAGGAAATAAAATTAAGGAAGGGAGGAAGGAAAGAGGGAAAGAAGGAAGGAAGGAAGGAAGGAAGGAAGGAAGGAAGGAAGGAAGGAAGGAAGGAAGGAAAGAATGAAAGAAATCCAGGAAGCTCAACATCCAAATAATAAAAATTCCAGAAAGAATGGTTTGAGAAAGTGAAGTAGAGGAAAAAATAATGAAATAATAAGTGAAAAAAATTCAGAATAGAAGGACACAGGTCCCCAGATTGAAACCTAACTGAGTACTCCGTACAAAACTCTTTAAAGCCTCAGTCTAGGACATGTGATAATGACAAGTCTGAAATACCTGGAAGAAAGAGCTGACAAGCTCTTTTGCCAAATCCAATGGTCAATTCACAATTATCTTTCTTCTTGACTTTTCAGTTGCATTTAACACAACTGATTACTTCCTCTACTTAAAACATGTTTCTCACTTGACTTTTATAACATTGTGCTTCCGGGTTTTTTTGTTTTTGTTTTTTTTGTCCTATCTCTGTCTCTTCCTCCTCTTTCTCTCCTTCTGGATCCTCCTCATATTCCCAAACCTCTCCACATTGGTGGGCTCCTGTGATCACTCCCTCATTATGTCATCCAAACTCATATACTGGTGATTCTAGAACCATATTTCTAGTCCTGACCTCCTCCAGAAAGTCTAGGCTCCCATATGCAACTGTGCATTGGCATTTCTACTTAGATAAGGCTGGACTGCTGAAATGCATCATGTTCAGAAAGGAACCCTTGATTCCAAATGACCAGACTTGCTTCCAAACCAGTGTTCTCCAACTCAGTCAGTAGCTCCCCCTTCTATATGGTTGCTTGATTCTAAAGAAGTCAGCTTTGATGATTTTCATTCATACCTCACATCTTATCCATCAGCACAGCCATTGGCACAGCCTTCAAAATGTATCTGTAATTAGACCAAATCTCATCCCCTCACTCTTCCCGTCGGTGGTTGCATTTCTCACCTGAGACAGTGACTCCTAACTAGGTTCTGCTTCCTCTCTTGGTCTGTCTTCTCCCTGCAAGTTCCTCAGAGCACCTACAGCAATTATTTTAAGAACATAATTCTGATCACTTGTACAAAACCCTCCCATAATTTGCCATCACACTTGGAATAAAGTGGACTCTTATATTAATAGGTACCATGGGGTTTGAATAAAGTATTAGATAACTCTTCCTTCAACCTCACACCACAAGACCCAGGTAGTAGGCTGCAGAGGGATAAAGCTCTCAAGTTTTCCTTTTTTCCAGGACATGCTTCTTCCCCTCTTGAGAATTGGCCAATAGTAGGTGTCACCCTTCCAGAAAGCTGTGACTAGGTCACTCAAAGGTAATATAATGCCTATTTTGTTTGTGCCTAAAGCTGGTCTTCTTCAAATGTTGTAAAGTCAGACAGGGACTTGATCAAAATGGTTCCTTAAAAGTCCTAGAAGTCAGGCCATGAGTAGAAAGCACCAGACCAATGGTATTCAGTGTAATCAAACTCATATCCTCTTTCCAGAACAAGTTTTTTGCAATGCTTCTTTGTTAACAGAAATAAATTTCACAGATACAATAACAGTCTCACACATGATTTTTAAAATACAACATAATATTATAAAACTACTATAAGTTGGAAAAGAGAAAAGTATTTTCAAATGAAATAACATGTATCATCCCATAGAAACACCTTAGAAGGCATTATAAAGTAATGAGATACTCACTCATAAATGTTAAGGCACCAAGAATATAACCCTACACAAGCAGAATGCTAGAGAAAGGTTTATTGGCAAGCACTATTTTCTGAAACAGTGAATAACTCTAAATTCTGAACAAAATAACAGTAATAATGTGTCTATAGCAATTAATGTGTGCCAAGAACTATTCCAAACACTTTATATATATTAGTTTATCTAGCTTCAGGACATCCAAATAACAGAGTTACTACTAGTATTCCCATTTTATATATACAAAAAAATGAGTCCCAGAGAGGTTAATGCACTTTCTTAAGGTTACACAGCTGGCAAGTAGTAGAGCTGAAATTCAAACCCTCATAGTCTAGTTCCAGGGTCTGTCGTCTTAACCAATATATAGCCTCTCTTGATTTACACTGAAATTGCAATTCTGGAAAATTCTGTGTACATTAAAACCCTACACTTAAAAATAAACTTGTATGTGTTTGTGTATATAAAATGAAAATAGGTTGTAGGGTCAAATAATTATAAATGAGTTTTTCAACTAATAAATGGCTGGCAAGAGAGTCAAAACTCAAGTGGGGCACAGGACAATTCTTGACTGTAACAGTGCATCACAGCATCCCTACCATCTCTGGTCCCCATTCACTAAATGCCAGTTGATCCTCCTATTCATTAGGACAACCAGAAATGTCACCAAAATCTCCAAAGCATCTCCTGCAAGTAGCACCACATAAGATTAAAGTCACAAGATATGAACTGTTCTCCTTGCATTACCTAACTCAGTGCCTGACCTTGGACAAGTCATCATCTATTGCCCAGCCCCCTGGTCTCCTAGTTGAAGACACTGGCCTAGATCAAGGGTAACCAAGTTAAATGCCAATGGGCAAGGGAGGTAACATAAACTAAAGGTATAAAGAAAATATCACATAGCTTGGTTCACTTCTCATGATTCCATTTTTGACAGATACATAGAGAAAAATAATTATTTTCTTAAAAACATCAGCAGCAGCTCAAAGGCAATATAATGGCATAAAGGAAAACTGACCCTTGGCCTCAATGCTGAGATCACAGAGGGAGGAGTGAGACCAGATAACAAGAGAGACGCACCTGTCCTCCAGGGGACAGTGGCTACTGAACTTCATCTAATTATTATAGGTGGGATTGCCAGCCCTGTGCTGCTCTACTTTTCACATTTTCAAAATAACCCCAAAAGTCCGATGTTTTAAATATAAAACCTGTAACTAATGAAATGCTGGTTCACATCTTTTAAAATATCATTAAAGTCAAGCAAAACATATGTATAAGATGATTTCACTCAGGTTTCCACTTTGTTCCCACTATCTTTCCTTCCATCTCTGAAAGTCATTCTAACTCAAACCCTAGCATGTTACCTTTTGGGGGAGTGTTACAGAGGAAATTACTGAAATTACAAAAGACATAGTTGTTCGAGGGATACAACGTTAGTCCAGAAAGCTAGAATTTGGTGTCTTTCATTTCAAACATGAAAATCAGAAAGCCCATTACAAGATTGTTTGAAAGCTAAACTGGTTATCTAATTTAAATAAGCCAGCACACCCAGCCAAGTCTACAAAATGTACAGGACTTTCTTGCGAGTTTATTTATTTATGTTCTTTAAGAGTAGGACAGGATGCAAAGCCTAAATTTCCTTTAAATATAGCGCCACCCCTGACATTGTTTATACTTTCCCCTTTGCAATGTTTCCAGGCACACTTTAAAGGAAAGCGATAAGAAGGAAGGAAAAGGGAAGTCACTTACACCGGAGCATGAGGGACATTAAGTGTCTGCCCTAGAGGGTGTGGACGAAGCTCTTCAGCTGCCCTTGTTTTATTTATTTTTTGTTTTGTTTTGTTTTGTTTTTTAAGAGGGAGTCACTAAACCTCACTCTACATCTGGAGTGCACTTCCTCGGAAGTATAGGAATGCCATAAATCTCCTCTATCAAGGGTCATTATATCAATGGGACAAAAAGGCAAGTGATGTGTACGTTAGGTCTGCAGCTCAGTCTGCCCAGTTATCAGCAAGGGGAAGGAAGTTGGAGTCACAGGATATGGCAGGTTAGAAAACAGTAGACAGAATGCTAAGGAACAATGCCCAGCTTCCCTGGAAGGCCAGTCCTCTTTGGACCCTTCCAAGTTAAGACCAAGAGTCTGTTTGAGCAGGGGCAATGGCAGGAAGTCAGTCTATTTTCAGAACAGATCTTTGTGCTTAGAAGGCAGCCCAGAGTAATGAGCACACATTTCAGAGTTTGACAGATGCAGGCTCAAATCTTGGATGCTCAAGTTGTCAGCTTTACATTTTGGGGAAATTTTCTTTATTTCTTATGTTATATATTATTTCTCTCATGTGCAAGAGGATATGCAGAATATTTGCAAAATGTGGCTTTGCAAGATTAAAAATTATAATGAATATTAAGTGGAAAGCATATTTCCTGATAGTAAGTGTTCAATAAGTTTAGATTTCTTATTTCCCTTTCTGAAAGCAAACAAACAAACTATGGATCTATCTTAGATACAGGTGCTGGGATAGTGAGTTTTTTGAGAGGTGCTAGACAATATTCTAATAACAATATCTTTGACTCCAGGTTTTCAAATTTAGTATCAGAAATACCTAGAATTGGACAGGTCACTACATAGCATCTACTCCAAAGGTTATATCTTACCCTACTCCCTGTTTGTCCCCATCTCCTACTGGTTAATCTGCAGTAAGTGTTCATTTATTCTCATTGTCCAGATGAGAAAACTGAGGCTCAGGGAGCTTAAGGAATTTGTCCAAGGTGATCTAGCTATTAAGTGGCTAATGTAGGCTTAGAAACCACATCAGTTTGAGGCCAGAGTTTGGAAACGTAACTGTCATGCAGACTAACAAGAATTAGGACCTCCCTTTACTCTAGCAAAAAGGGTCTGAAAACACTTAACTATGTCTTCACCTGATGGCACATTGGAGAAATCATTTGGCCATCTGGGAGGACACTGTGTGGCAGCTTCTTCAATGTTTCCCCAGGTCAAAATGCCCATCCAGTGGCTTAACCTTCTTGTTTGAATCCCCAGGGACTAGTTGCCTCTCCAGTTTCTCTGAGAATTGAAACTTCAAGCCTAACTGGTCAGCTTGGAAATGGCATTCTTATTCCACTTTCCCATAGCCTTCTCAGCCTTTACTCTCTCCCCTGCAAATATCTGTCTTCAAATCTGGGAATAATGCCTATGCTTCTCTTATGATCCAGCCCAACATGAGCTCTCTCATGAGACTTCTCTGGGAGACTCTCCCTTCCTTGGCACAATTAATTATCCTAGAGGTCAGAAGAACTTTAGACCCAAATGGACCTGGATTTGAATCCTGATACTGCTCATTGCTAGCTGTGTGAAGTTGGGTAATATGCTTAAGCTCTGTATACTTTCATTATCCTCATCTGTAAAATACTGTAATCAACCTTAGAGGGTTGATGTGAGGAGGAAACAATCATATCTTTTAAGGTTTTAACACAGTGACTGACACATATAGTGAGTCTTTTTTTTTTTTTTAAGATTTTATTTATTTATTTGACAGAGACAGAGACAGTGAGAGCAGGAACACAAGCAGGGGGAGTGGGAGAGGGAGAAGCAGGCTTCCCGCAGAGCAGGGAGCCCGATGTGGGACTCGATCCCAGGACTCTGGGATCATGACCTGAGCCAAAGGCAGTCACTTAATGACTGAGCCACCCAGGGCCGCATATAGTGAGTCTTATCTAGCTTTTCTAGATGTGCCACTTTCTAGTTGTGTGGCCTTAGGCAAGCTACTTACACATTTTGTGCTTCAGTTGTCACACCTAAAGATGAGGAAAATAATATTTACTGCACAAAATTATTACAGTGAGGATTAAAGACAATACCTGAAAAGTGCTTTATATAAAACCTGGCAAATAAAAATGGATTTCCGGGGCGCCTGGGTGGCTCAGTTGGTTAAGCGACTGCCTTCGGCTCAGGTCATGATCCTGGAGTCCCGGGATCGAGTCCCGCATCGGGCTCCCTGCTCGGCAGGGAGTCTGCTTCTCCCTCTGACCCTCCTCCTTCTCATGCTCTCTGTCTCTCATTCTCTCTCTCTCAAATAAATAAATAAAATCTTAAAAAAAAAAAAAAAATTTAAAAAAAAAAAAAAAATGGATTTCCTTTTATGTTATATGCTTCCTAGAAAAATTCTCTATGGTGCTTATTCTACCATATAGATTTCAAGTTTGAAAAGCCTAGTAACTTTTCTACACAGTCAAAAGCCATTAGTACAATTGTGCATTTATACCCATTTATAATGTAGGATTTTGTTGTCTAATGCCAGTTTTCTCAAGTGAGATCTTGGAAAAATCCTTGGAGTTTAAATATCCTTTGTATTTATAAGAAATTGATCCAATAAATCATTGGTTCAGTATCATTTCTTGAAAGTCAATGTGAGACATGGAAGAGCCTTCCCTCTGACAAACGGCTCTTCTCAGAGTGACAATTTTTCCCATTTTTCCTTTGTTAATATGGATCTCATTTGCAGTGAAACTCATTCCTGAGTGTATAAAAACTGAAGCAATTCTAAATATGATTTATGATAAGTAATTTGAGGTAGGGAGTTTGAGACAGGCTGGCTCGGGCTGTGCAAACCCTACCTTGAAGCTGGTATCCCAGTTTATAGAACGGTACCCTCCTATGGATCAGCCAGGTAAGCCTTCTCAGTTTCTAACAGATATTTGAGAGAGTAATTAGAATAAGAAAAAAAAAACAAACAGATAACTACTAAAAGTAAATTATAATTCAGCAAACATTATGTAATGCATATTATGTTTTAAAGTTTTTATCTAGATGTTGTGATATGTGAGAACTATTTCAAAGCATTGAATTTATTTTGCAACAGTACATATTTAATACTATATTTTGAACACCTATCATGGGAAGAAAAATTAAAAAAGAAACAGAAGTAGGTGAAATTAAATTAAGTCTAAATTTAGTCACTTTTAATTTATATTATCTAATAACAAAGAATATACCACATTTTTGGTCTTAATATAAATTTCAAAAAGTTTTAAAGCTTATGTCATACAAAGTATGTTCTCAAACCACAGTAAAATAAAAATTTTAAAATAAGCATTAAAAAGATCTCTAGAAAATTCCTATGTATGTGGAAACTGAAAAACAAATTTCAAAAGAGATACGAGTCAGTGAGAAAACTTAAAAGAAAAATTAGAAGGCCTTTTGAACTAAAAAAAATTATATACACACACACACACACACACACACACACACACTTCAATATGTGGGATGTTGCTAAGGCAGTATTTAGAGGAAAATTTAGAGAAATAAAAGCCTATACTAGAAAGCAAAATAAGTTTCAAAACAGTAACTTGAGCTTAAAGAACTGGAAAAAAGAGAGAAGAAAACAACAACAAAATAAACAGTAGAAACAAAATAATCACATCTTAAATCAATAAAATAGAAAATGGGAAAAAAAAAATAGAGAAAATTAATGAATCCAAAACCCACTTCTTTGAGAAGGACCGTAAAATTAATTGATCACAAGACTAATCATGAAAGAAAGAGTAAAGACAAATTACCCATGTCAAGAATAAGAGAGAAACATAGCTACAGATTCTTTATATATGAAAAGGATAATGAGAAAATATTACAAACAAACTTTATATGCTAAGAAATCTGACAACTTAAATAAAATGCACAGGTTCCTGGAAACATTCAAATACCCAAACTCACTCAAGAAGAAATAGATAGCCTGAATAGCCCTATGTCTATTAAAGGAATTTAACTTGTGTTTAAATAATTTCCCACAAAGAAAACTCTAGTCACAATTGGCTTCACTGGAGAATTCTACAAACAAACCAACAAGCAAACAACCCTAACAACCACACAAACTCTTAAAGACAATTAAAGAGGAAGGAATACTTCCCAACTTATTCTATGAGACCAGCATCACTCTGATATCCAAACCAGGCCCCAAAATATTACAATAATAGAAAAGTAAGGGCCAGTATTGCTCAGGAAGGTAAAAGCAAAAAGTCTTAATAAAATTTGAGCAAATTCAATCTAACCATACATAAAGATCTGACGGGGTTCATCCTACAAGTTCAAAGTTAGTGCACAAAAATTAATCAACATAACTGACCATGTTAACTAGCTGCAAGAGAAAAACCATATGATCATATAATATATGCTGAAAAATGCCTTTGGCAAAATGTAATATCTATTCCTTTTTTAAAAAAAGATTTATTTATTTGTCAGAGTGAGAGAGAGAGTGAGAGCACAAGCAGGGGGAGCGGCAGGCAGAGGGAGAAGCAGGCTCCCCACTGAGCAAGGAGCCTGATGCAGGACTCGATCCCAGGACCCTGGGATGATGACCTGAGCCGAAGGCAGATGCTTAACTGACTGAGCCACCCAGGTGCCCCTGTAATATCTATTCCTAATAAAAACTTCCTAAAGCTAGAAAGAGAAAGGAAGTTTATCAATTTGATAAAGAACATATACCAAAAACTTAGAATTAGTATCATAATGAAAAAAAAAACCAAAACCAGAATGCTTTCCCCCTAAAATCATGAACATGGCAATGATGTCTGCTTCCACAGTTGCTATTCAACACTGTACTGAAGAATCTAGCCAGTGAAATAAGGCACAAAAAGTAATAAACATCCATATTGGAAAGGGAAAAAATGAATCTGTTTTTACTCATAGAAGACATGATTATGTACATCAAAAATTCTATAGAATCTACGCCCTCTGCCAAAATGCTAGTATAACTAGTAAGTTAATTAGCAAAGTTCCAGGATTCAAGATCAATATGAAAACTCAATTGTATTTCTGTATACCACAACAATCTGAAATTGAAATTACAAAGAAATGCCATTGAAAATATATCAAAAATAGGAAATATTTAGGCATATATCTGACAAAAGATGTACAAGACAGGAATACTGAAAACTAGAAAACAATTCTGGAGAAATTAAGGAACTATTCATAACCTACTTGGGAAGGGCATTTTTAAAGACCTCATTTTATTTTCTTCACATCACTTAACTCCATCTGAAAGTATCCTGTTTGTTTCTAGATTTATGAATTCATTTTCTGTCTTGCCCTGCCTAGCTCACTACTGTTTTTCAGTGCATTGAACATTACCAGCCACACAAGAGGCGCCTGCTGAATAAATGTGTGTTGAATGAATGAGCAAATGAGTTCATCGGTTTCTATTTAAGGCTTTGCGTTTAGTTTGGGGCTTGACAATCTCCCCCAAATACCATTTGCCAAAAACTTTTCCCTTAATTTCTAATCCCATGTCTGTTAACAAGGAGATTAAGTCCAGATGTTTCTGAATCATCCGCCTTGGACTCACCAGAATTTGGTGTTGCAAGAGCTGAGTTATGGAGCTTTTCCCTTAGTAAAACCCATGCCCAAAGAGGGAAATAAGCAACCCCCAGAGATACAGGATTAATGAGGGGAGGGGGAAGAGCTTGGACATTTCTAAATTGTATCTCCAGTTGGAAAGTCTTACAGGAATTGGTAGGGAATGGGGGTGGTATCTAGTCACCTCTATCCTTAGTTTACTCTGCTAGGACAGGGCAATTTCATGTGGACTGCCCTACTAAGAAATCTTGACTTCTCCAATGGTTAGTGAAACCTCCTACTTGAATCTTTTACCCTCAGATAAAATCAGGGCAGGTTGCCACCTCCCATTCTCATAATTAACCTTATTTGATACATTACTTCAGAGGCAGAAGTCCAGTGGGGATATTAGGACATGTTTGTCATCCAGTAACAGATCTTTCAAAATCTGGAAAAAAAGCAAGTCTGTTTGGAAATTGCAGCCCCAGCCTTCTGTTTGCTTGTTCTGTGTGTGTGTTGGTATAGGCTTCAGGAATGAGTAGGAGCTTTCAAACAAGACAGATTTGCGTTTCGATTCCACTTCTATTTACTGATGGTGTCCTTTGGGCATTACATAAGTTCTTTGAGCCTCTGTTTCTTTATTTTTTTATTTTTAATTTTTTTAAAGATTTATTTATTTGAGAGAGCGAGAATGAGAGAGAGAGAGAGTACATGAGAGGGGGGAGGGTCAGAGGGAGAAGCAGGCTCCTCGCTGAGCAGGGAGCCCGATGCGGGACTCGATCCCAGGACTCCGGGATCATGACCTGAGCCGAAGGCAGTCGCTTAACCAACTGAGCTACCCAGGCGCCCCCTTTATTTTTTTTAATTGAGTTAAAATAGTATAAAATTGTTATGATGATGAAATTAGATTTTTTGTAAAGAGCCTGTCAAAACACCCAGTACTATTAGAAACATTAGAAGACAGAGACAATAAAAGAAAAAATAAAAAATGAGAGAAAGGGAGAGAGAGAAAGGAAAAAAGGGAAGAGATGGAAGGAAGGAGAATAGACAATGGTATGTAGGTAAATGGTTAACAATTTAAAAACTGGTTCTGTAGTAAATACATAAATAAATAAAGATCAAGCAATCAATCAACCCTGGATTTATAGAGCTTGCCAATTTCCATGGTGAATATATTCTCACCATGGCCAATTATAAGCTTTCAATGGGAAGTCAAGCAGCTCACAAAATTTCTGAAAATTCAATAATCAATTCCTGCAAGCTGATACAGGGCAGTACCTGCACACCACTGAGGAATAGCTGCAAAAGGCCATAGTTGTTGGGAAAATAAACACTGGTCAGTCAGCTTAGGACTGTGGTGGATCTAAATATAGTTCCACTTCAATTTAAATCCACAAATATTAATCTTCACCTTTTTAAAAAGGGTGCTGCCCTTGAAGCTTCAACATGAGATGAGCTTTACAAAATTTTATCAATTTATTATATTTTGGGGGTCTGGAATTTGGGGCTTCCAGGATTTATAAAGAAGAGCTGAAGACAAATAGCACTTTCTGAACTCATAAGCAGGACCATTTTGTGGGTTTTAACTAGTGATCTGCCTGATCTACTTTTAAAAAACCCTCTGAGCTGATAAAGTGGATTCCACACATAGGGATATGCTGAGTTCCCAAGCATTTTCTCCAGGATAAAAAGCAAATACAGTCTTAATAGGGAATTGTATTTTGACCATTATCATCCTTTAATACCCCAGTGTTTGATTTGCTTACTTCACAACCAATTATTCAGCAAGAATCTTAAGGAAAGCGGCAAAGGGTAGGTAAGTTTTAAGGTGAGGTCAGGAGAGTCAAAATTACCATAAATCCTAGGTCACATTGGATTGAGTGTGGCCGCGGTGGGCCCTGAGCCACATGAAGGGAAGAAGTGACCAGAGATCTTCGGTGCAGAGTATAAGGGGGAATTTGGGAACAGGTCCTACATGACATTAAGGTTTTTTGTTTTTGTTTTTACATTGTTTTAATTAAAAAGAAAGAAACCTGTATTCTTACTGTTTGCGTGATACTGGGGCAAATCACTTACCCATTCTGGATCAGTTAACTTACCTTTAAAAAGGGAGCACTGTATCAGCCAATTTTTGTGAGTTTCCTGGGAGGTAATACACGCATCTGGTAGGAGGTGAGGTATAAGCTTAATGACCAGTTGCTTGTTTTCTTAGGTTTCTCTCTCCTTCATAATTTTTCTCTGTAAGAAGGAGTGAATGGAAAGACATGAAAGTGTTTCATCATGTAGACAGATGTGTGTGTGTGTGTGTGTGTGTGTGTGTGTGTGTGAGTGGGTTGCAGTATGGACATCTGATTTCAACTCAGTAGGCAGAGGAATGCTTTAATACAACCACATGGTTCTATTTAATTCCTTAGAAAGTACCAGGCTAGGTTAGGGAACTCTTGACCCCTCCTTTAGAGCCAATTTCAGACTCTGTGTCTAATTCTCCATTCTTTCCAGAAGCCAGATGGTGGCATACTCCTGGTTCAGAAATCAGCAGAAACCAGCCCCCCTTCGCTGTTTGCAGCTTCTTTTCCCTCTATGCTAAGTACACCTTCTATGATGCTTTGTCACGTAATTTTGCTGAGTCTGGGTTTGTGAGTTTCCCCCTTTGCTTGGAAGAAGCACAGGCCTTCTTTGGATTACTTCAGGTAATGAATTATTGTAATAAAATGCATGGCCATAAAAATACAGAGAAGCTCTACCAGGTCTCCTGGGAACCAGGAGTATGCCACCATCTGGCTTCTGGAAAGAATAGAGATAGTCAGAATTCTTGGCCTCGGAGAGATGGAAAGACCTTCAAGAATAGGAAGGTCCCCTGGGTCCCAGCAAGCACCCTTCTCACATACATAATGTACACATGCGGGCATCTGGACACTGGCCAGCAGTCACCTGTGCTCCCCCCTGGAGTGGGGTTGCCTGTGGAGTCTCTGGGCCTGGACTCCCCTCACCCTGACTCTACCATGCTCCCATTTTTCCTTCTCTGCCATCTGCTCATCTCTGAGAGAGAAAATCTGACTGTCAAGGTGGTCACTATTAAGCCCTTCTTCCATGTCACCCACAGTAGGCTGGTCGATTGACAGTCCTTGAGTCAGATGTCCACTCCAAGCAAATCAGTCTTGGCCAGGGTGCTGGGTTCATACCTGGCACTAGGGAGACTTCTGACATGAGTTGGTTGCCTTTTTTGGGGAACTCCAACAAAAGTGGCTGTGGCGTGGCCAGCATCTAAAGCAAGGACTCCCTGGTGAACAATCTCAGTTTTATTAATGCTCTCTGAATTCCTTTTACAAGGTAAGTGAACTGTTTCTTGTGCATCTCCGCATCCCCATCAGCAGCTAATAGGTGCAGCACAAATGCTTTTAAACCCCAATTTTACTGACTTCTCATTAGATTGGTTTTAGCTTTTCGGCAATTCTGACTCTGGTTTAAAAAGAGTATATTTGTGCATGTGATGTGATGTGATGTGGTGTGTGTGTGTGTGTGTGCACCACAGACAGCAGGGAACACATACAAAAGGCATTACAACCCTTCACAGAAAATAAAATAGCAGGTAAAGGGTCTGGATCAAGTTTAAAAATAAATTTTAATAAGATGCCTTAGGGCCTCTCATCTAGAAAGAACTTGAAGTAGACATATCACATCTTCCTTCATATTATTTTTTTCCCGACACAGCTGTGGACTCTATTAATGGCTATGGCCCAATTTCTATACTTAGATACCCAGTTTAAGCTTATCCAGATAAGCCCATTTATCTTAGAAATAAAACATATAGGTGTTTGCTATTCATGCTTCACCCACTCAGCTCCTCCCTAGAGCGATACCTTGAATGTGGTGAGAAGAAGAAAATGAAAAGGGAAAGATTCCTGATCAGGAAAGATTGGTACATGCCCAAGCTTTATTGGCTTGGGGTCTCAGCTGTTGTTGGCCATACTTCTCCAGTGTGATGGATGGAAAAACATGAGAAACCATAGTTGTACTGAGTTTTGTTGTATTTATCATACTGTATCATGACATGGATTTGTACATCTTCAATCACACTAATCTGCTTCATTTATCTTAATATCCCCATCACAATGCTGGCTACATAGCAGATTCAGTACATCTTTTCTAAACCAACGAATCTTCGAATATACAAATACATGAATGAATGAAAGTGCTTTGTCACCATGGTCGTTGTTGCTCATCTTGGCCTTCACCCTCTTGACTTCATGGACATGCATGAATTCTCCTCTTCATCTCTTTCTACTAGGGTTGTCAGATATAGATAGATAACAGAGGATACCCAGTTAAGACAGGACTTCATACAATCGGTACAAATATGCCCCACCTGAATGTGTTGTTTATCTGCAATCCAAATTTAACTGAGTCCTGTATTTTAACTGGCATGCTAACAGACGCAACCATTAAGTCCATGTTCATGCTACAGTTCTCCCTGCCCCTTCTCCTGCCACCCCCATTCTACTGCACCCCGGGCTCTCACGACAGTGTCACACTGGGCTGCACTGGAATGGCTCTTGCTTTACTGAAAGGAGATGCCAGTCTTCTGCCTCGCCTAAAAGTGGATGGGGTCTCCACAAGCTTCCTAAAGAAAACAGGAGCCGCCAGGGAGAAGCCAGACCTCCTGACTGAACACTTGCCTCTTTTGTCTCAAACAAAGAAAAGGGCTATTCACAAACCAAATTGATTAAAATTGAGGGAAATTGCCAGACCATTGATAATTGCAGCAAGAGGGCAGAGGTCACTTGGACTGATTGTCACTTCAGAGGGAGCTGCACACCAACAGCCAATCAAGGGCATTAGTGAGAAGCAACCTTTCAGTGACCTGCATTTCTCCCCTCGGGAAGCATTTCACACAAGTCTTTAAAGCCAGGCCTGAGCATTTTCCGTACCATATTTACCTTTAATTCCCAAACCTAGGGGGACTGAAAATCATTCAGTCTCTAAATGTCTTTCACATGCTTAGGAGATGAATTAGACCGGCTTTGTCCATTCGCCAGTCTTTGTAATAGGACAAGCTGGCCAAGACCCATGCCCCCCACGCATCGCCAGGACTCTGGGCGCCCACCGTCCTGCACCCCCATCACTCAGTTCAGAAACGCTGCTTCTCTTCAGCACCATAAAAACTCGAGCACTTGTCTAGTTTCTGGGTTTTTTTTTCCCCCTTACATCCGCTCACAGTGGCACTTTGACAAAGATAAATCTCTCTTGGTTTTAAAAGGAATCTGTATTTATAAATCCAGTGAAAGAATTTTGACCTGGGACCTAGGAGACAGGGAGTGGTCCTGGCTCCGCCACAGACATGCTGAATGGTTTCTGGCAAGTTGTAGAACATTTCGAGACTGCGACTTTCTCACTGAGAAAATAACAATGTTGGACATGGTCCACAGGTCAAAAGCGTGCTAATCATTGCAATACCTGGGGACTCCAAAGAAAAACTACTATAGAATTCATATATGATATTTAAATAATAGACTGTAAATAATATGAATATTTTCTTCTCTGGAATTGCCATAGGCAATGCCAAAGTGGCAATTCCAAAGGAAAAATATATGTACGTGTATATTTGTGTGTTTGGGATCAGTAATCTGTAAATTGGAAATAAGCTCTCTGGGTGATTCTGAAGATTAGACAGGTCTGAAAATCATTAGAGAAAGAGGTCACTGGTTTTCTTCTGGTTAGCATTTCATGGTAGGAACACCAAAGCGTTGTTCTCTCCTGCCTATTCCCGGGAGCCTGGAGGCTGTGCCCATAAGAGAGTAAGTGAGACAGGGCCTCCAAGGATGTTTCAGAGGTCAAAGGGGTCTGCTCTAGGAAGGCAAGAGCAGCTACCCTCTGTCTGCCAACGAGGAAACCACATACTCTTGCTGGAAGGGCACTTCCTTAGAGCAGAAGGACGGGTGAATTGCTTGGTTGCCTCCGGGGACAGGCTGAGCTAAGTTCAGAGCTCTCCCTCACCCCCACTCTGGCCTGTGGCACAGGATGCTTTGGTGAGAAGAAGGGCTCTCTTATGACTGAAATTAGGCCAGGAAGATCCCTCTGCATGGGGATTCTGTGTTCTGATTACAAATCTCCCACCATTTTGGGGCCCACATCTCCATTCTCTACAAGCACCTGCCCTATGGAAAGGGGGTTAGGTTGCTGCCAGGGGACTAGATTCTGGGCTGCAGAGGTACCGCCAAATTGCTTATATGACTTTGAGCTCTTCCCTGCACTTTTCAGTGCCTCTGACGCCTCACCTGTAAATTAGGAGGTTGGTTGATATTTGCAAGGTCCTTTCTAACTGTGAAAGGGTACAGAATGATTTTTTTAAAATTCTGTGGCCACTGTTTACATAATTAATAAAAAGATATGTGACTATCACTATTTTATAGTTTCTAGTGACAAAAAAAGACACAAGCTGCGTGTATCTAAATAAGGAAATGGCTGCACATTGTGGCACATCCATGCAAGGAATATTATCCAGCCACTTTAAAAAAATGAGTTTAATTGCTAGCTATTACCCTCAAACGATGTCCATGATGAGTTGTAAAAGTGAGACATTTATAGAGAATTTAAGCAAGTCGAAGAAATATGTGTGTGTGTATGAATCTGATGCTTTCAATAAAAAGGACAAAAAGCATATGTCTATATGTTTTACATGAATATTGAAATGAAGGCAAAGATGGTGTGCCTGGGTGGCTGTCGGTTAAATATCTGCCTTCAGCTCAGGTCATAACCCCGGGGTCCTGGGATTGAGCCCTACATCAGGCTCCCTGCTCAGTGGGGAGCCTGTTTCTCCCTCTCCCTCTCTGCCTTCACCCTGCTTGTGCTCTCTCATTCTCTCTCAAATAAAATCTTAAAAAAAAAAAAAAGAAAGAAAGAAAATGAAGGCAAAGATACCCATCATGTTGTTAAAACTGGTTTCCTAGAGGGGCTCCTGGGTGGCTCAGTAGGTTAAGCGTCTGCCTTCAGATCAAGTCATGATCCCAGAGTTCTGGGATTGAGCCCTACATTGGGCTCCCTGCTTAGCGGAGAGTCTGCTTCTCCCTCTCCCTCTACCCCTCGCCCCTGCTCGTGCTCTCTCTCTCTCTCTCAAATAAATAAAATCTCAAAAAACAAAACAAAACAAAACAAACTGGTTTCATAGAAGGACAAGGGATGGGCTAAGGGAATATTATTGGTTTTTCTCATAGTTTTAAACTGCTTAATTTGTTATAGCAAAGACAAGTTTCTTTTGTAATTTCTTGAAAATAAATTAAATCAATGAATAAAAAAGCCCATTCTTATCACTGCTCTTCTCCTGAGGAAGGCACAAAGAGTGTGGGGTAAAAGTTAAAGATCTGGTCCTCACAAGCTATTGGGAAACATTCTCACAAAATTCGGCTTCTCCTCCTTTTGGGGCATTGTCTCCATCCCCACCCCCACTGCCCTGCGGGACCACCATCTCCCGCCAGTCCTGCTGCATCAGCCTCTGAGCTTCTCTCTTCTCTTCCAGTGCCGTGTATGTATTCTTCACATTGATGCCAATGAAATAGTTCTCATACATCTGCTCATGTCACTCCCCTTCTAGAAAACAGTCAATGACTTCCCACAGCTTACAGGATACAGTCTACCCTCTCTAGCAGGGCAAACCAGGCTCATCACAAACAAGTCACACATTTTTTGTTCAGTTTTATCTACAGACATTTTCTCTTCCTATTCTACATTCCAGACACATTAAATTGTTCTCTATTTGCCGTTTTTAAAACATTCTCTGCCTTTTCATGGCTTAATGGTAGTTTAAATTTTTTATTGTTATGTTAATCACCATACATCATTAGTTTTTGATGTAGTGTTGCATGATTCATTGTTTGTGTAGGACACCCAGTGTTCCGTTCAATATGCACCCTCTTTAATACCCATCACCAGGCTAACCCATCCTGCCACCACCTCCACTCTAGAATGCTCAGTTTGTTTCTCAGAGTCCACAGTCTCTCATGGTTCGTCTCCCCCTCCGATTTCCCCCCCTTCATTCTTCCCCTCCTGCTATCTTTTCTTTTTTTTAAACATATATTGTATTATTTGTTTCAGAGGTACAGATCTGTGATTCAACAGTCTTGCAGAATTCACAGTGCTCACCATAGCACATACCCTCCCGATGTCTATCACCCAGCCACCCCATCCCTCCCACCCCCCACCACTCCAGCAACACTCAGTTTGTTTCCTGAGATTAAGAATTCCTCATATCAGTGAGGTCATATGATACATGTCTTTCTCTGATTGACTTATTTCGCTCAGCATAATACCCTCCAGTTCCATCCACGTCGTTGCAAATGGCAAGATCTCATTCCTTTTGATGGCTGCATAACATTCCATTGTATATATATACCACCTCTTCTTTATCCATTCATCTGTCGATGGACATCTTGGCTCTTTCCACAGTTTGGCTATTGTGGACATTGCTGCTATAAACATCAGGGTGCAAGTACCCCTTTGGATCCCTACATTTGTATCTTTGGGGTAAATACCCAGTAGTGCAATTGCTGGGTCGTAAGGTAGCTCTATTTTCAACTTTTTGAGGAACCTCCATACTGTTTTCCAGAGTGGCTGCACCAGCTTGCATTCCCACCAACAGTGTACAAGGGTTCCCCTTTCTCCGTATCCCCGCCAACATCTGTCGTTTCCTGACTTGTTAATTTTAGCCATTCTGACTGATGTGACGTGGTATCTCATTGAGGCTTTGATTTGTATTTCCCTGATGCCGAGCGATATTGAGCACTTTTTCATGTGTCTGTTGGCCATTTGGATGTCTTCTTTGGAAAAATGTCTGTTCATGTCTTCTGCCCATTTCTTGATTGGATTCTTTGTTCTTTGGATGTTGAGTTTCGTAAGTTCTTAATAGATTTTGGATACTAGCCCTTTATCTGATATGCCATTTGCAAATATCTTCTCCCATTCTGTCAGTTGTCTTTTGGTTTTGTTGACTGTTTCTTTTGCCGTGCAAAAGCTTTTTATCTTGATGAAGTCCCAATAGTTCATTTTTGCCCTTGTTTCCCTTGCCTTTGGCGATGTTTCTAGGAAGAAGTTGCTTCGGCTGAGGTCAAAGAGGTTGCTGCCTGTGTTCTCCTTTAGGATGTTGATGGACTCCTATCTCACATTTAGGTCTTTCAACCATTTGGAGTCTATTTTTGTGTGTGGTGTAAGGAAATGGTCCAGTTTCATTCTTCTGCATGTGGCTGTCCAATTTTCCCAACACCGTTTGTTGAAGAGACTGTCTTTTTTCCATGGGACATTCTTTCCTGCTTTTTCAAAGATGAGTTGACCATAGAGTTGATGGTCCATTTCTGGGCTCTCTATTCTGTTCCATTGATCTATGTGTCTGTTTTTGTGCCAGTACCATACTGTCTTGATGATGACAGCTTTGTAATAGAGCTGGAAGTCCAGAATTGTGATGCCGCCTGCTTTGCTTTTCTTTTTCAACATTCCTCTGGCTATTCGGGGTCTCTTCTGGTTCCATACAAATTTTAGGATTATTTGTTCCATTTCTTTGAAAAAAGTGGATGCGATTTTGATGGGGATTGCATTGAATGTGTAGATTGCTCTAGGTAGCATTGACATCTTCACAATATTTGTTCTTCCAATCCATGAGCATGGAACGTTTTTCCATTTCTTTTTGTCTTCCTCAATTTTATTTCATAAGTATTCTATAGTTTTCTGAGTACAGATCCTTTGACTCTTTGGTTAGGTTTATTCCTAGGTATCTTATGGTTTTGGGTGCAATTGTAAATGGGATCGACTCCTTAATTTCTCTTTCTTCTGTCTTGTTGTTGGTGTATAGGAATGCCACTGATTTCTGTGCAGTGATTTTACTGAATTCCTGTGTGTCCTGAATTCTAGCAGTTTTGGGGTGGAGTCTTTTGCGTTGTCCACATAAAGTATCATATCATCTGCAAAGAGTGAGAGTTTGACTTCTTCTTTGCCGATTTGGATGCCTTTGATTTCTTTTTGTTGTCTGATTGCTGTGGCTAGGACTTCCAATACTATGTTGAATAGCAGTGGTGATAGTGGACATCCCTGCCGTGTTCTTGACCTTAAGGGGAAAGCTCTCAGTTTTTCCCCACTGAGAATGATATTTGCTGTAGGTTTCTCATAGATAGCTTTTATGATATTGAGGTATGTACCCTCTATGCCTATTCTCTGAAGAGTTTTGATCAAAAAAGGATGCTGTACTTTGTCATATGCTTTTTCTGCATCTATTGAGAGGATCATATGGTTGTTGTTCTTTCTTTTATGAATGTATTGTATCATGTTGATTGATTTGCGGATGTTGAACCAACCTTGCAACCCAGGGATAAATCCCACTTGGTCGTGGTGAATAATCCTTTTAATGTACTGTTGGATCCTATTGGCTAGTATTTTGGTGAGAATTTTTGCATCCACGTTCATCAAGGATATTGGTCTGTAATTCTCCTTTTTGATGGGGTCTTTGGTTTGGGGATCAAGGTAATGGTGGCCTCATAAAACAAGTTTGGAAGTTTTCCTTCCATTTCTATTTTTTGGAACAGTTTCAGAAGGATAGGTATTAATTCTTCTTTAATTGTTTGGTAGAATTCCCCTGGGAAGCCATCTGGCCCTGGGCTTTTGTTTGTTGGGAGATTTTTGATGACTGCTTCAATTTCCTTAGTGGTTATAGGTCTGTTCAGGTTTTCTATTTCTTCCTGGTTCAGTTTTGGTAGTTGATACATCTCTAGGAATGCATCCATTTCTTCCAGGTTATCTAATTTGCTGGCATACAGTTGCTCATAATATGTTCTTATAATTGTTTGTATTTCTTTGGTGTTGGTTGTGATCTCTCCTCTTTCATTCATAATTTTGTTGATTTGGGTCATTTCTCTTTCCTTTTTGATAAGTCTGGCCAGGGGTTTATCAATCTTGTTAATTCTTTCAAAGAACCAGCTCCTAGTTTCGTTGATCTGTTCTACTGTGCTTTTGGTTTCTATTTCATTGATTTCTGCTCTGATCTTTATTATTTCTCTTCCACTGGGTTTTGGCTTTTTGCTGTTCTTTCTCCAGCTCCTTTAGGTGTAGGGTTAGGTTGTGTATTTGAGATCTTTCTTGTTTCTTGAGAAAGGCTTGTATTGCTATATACTTTCCTCTTAGGACTGCCTTTGCTGCATCCCAAAGATTTTGAACAGTTGTGTTTTCATTGTCATTGGTTTCCATGAATTTTTTTAATTCTTCTTTAATTTCCTGGTTGACCCATTCATTCTTTAGTAGGATGCTCTTTAGCCTCCATGTATTTGATTTCTTTCCGACTTTCCTCTTGTGATTGAGTTCTAGTTTCAAAGCATTGTGGTCTGAAAATAGGCAGGGAATGATCCCAATCTTTTGGTACCAGTTGAGACCTGATTTGTGACCTAGGATGTGATCTATTCTGGAGAATGTTCCATGGGCACTAGAGAAGAATGTGTATTCCGTTGCTTTGGGATGGAATGTTCTGAATATGTCTGTGAAGTCCATTTGGTCCAGTGTGTCATTTAAAGTCTTTATTTCCTTGTTGATCTTTTGCTTAGACGATCTGTCCATTTCAGTGAGGGGGGTGTTAAAGTCCCCCACTATTATTGTATTGTTGTCGATGTGTTTCTTTGCTTTTGTTATTAATTGCCTTATATAATTGGCTGCTCCCATGTTAGGGGCATAGATATTTACAATTGTTAGATCTTCTTGTTGGATAGACCCTTTAAGTAGATATAGTGTCCTTCCTCATCTCTTATTACAGTCTTTGGTTTAAAATCTAATTTGTCTGATATAAGGATTGCCACACCAGCTTTCTTTTGGTGTCCATTAGCATGGTAAATGGTTTTCCACCCCCTCACATTCAATCTGGGGGTGCCTTTGTTTTTAAAATGAGTCTCTTGCAGACAGCATATCGATGGGTCTTGTTTTTTAATCCAATCTGATAGCCTGCATCTTTTGACTGGGGCATTTAGCCCATTTACATTCAGGGTAACTATTGAAAGATGAATTTAGTGCCATTGTATTGCCTGTAAGGTGACTGTTACTGTATATTGTCTGTGTTCCTTTCTGCTCTGTGTTACTTTTAGGCTCTCTCTTTGCTTAGAGAACCCCTTTCAATATTTCTCATAGGGCTGGTTTCGTGTTTGCAAATCCCTTTAGATTTTGTTTCCCTGGAAGCTTTTTATCTCTCCTTCCATTTTCAATGACAGCCTAGCTGGATATAGTATTCTTGGCTGCATATTTTTCTCATTTAGTGCTCTGAAATTATCATGCCAGTCCTTTCTGGCCTGCCAGGTCTCTGTGGATAGGTCTGTTGCCAATCTAATATTTCTACCATTGTAGGTTAATATCTCTTCTCCTGAGCTGCTTTCAGGATTTTCTCTTTGTCTATGAGACTCGTAAGTTTTACTATTAGATGTCAGGGTGTTGACCTATTTTTATTGATTTTGAGAGGGGTTCTCTGTGCCTCCTGGATTTTGATGCCTGTTTCCTTCCCCAAATTAGGGAAGTTCTTTGCTATAATTTGCTCCAATATACCTTCTGCCCCTCTCTCTCTTTCTTCTTCTTCTGGGATCCCAATTATTCTAATGTTGCTTTGTCTTATGGTATCGCTTTCTCTCAAATTCTGCCCTCGTGATCCAGTAGTTGTTTTCTCTCTCTTTTTCTCAGCTTCTTTATTTTCCATCATTTGGTCTTCTGTATCACTGATTCTCTCTTCTGCCTCATTTATTCTAGCAGTTAGCACCCCGATTTTTGATTGCACCTCATTAATAGCCTTTTTGATTTCAACTTGGTTAGATTTTAGTTTTTTATTTCTCCAGAAAGGGTTTCTCTAATAACTTCCATATTTTTTTCAAGCCCAGCTAGTATCTTTAAAGTGATGATTCTGAACTCTAGATCTGACATCGTACTAATGTCCATATTGAGCAGGTCCCTGGCAGTCGGTACTGCCTCTTGTTCTTTTTGTTGAGGTGATTTTTTCTGTCTTGTCATTTTGTACAGAGGAGAATAGATGAATGAGAGAACAAAATGCTAACAGGGTAACAAGTCCCCAGAAAATATACTCTAAACAAATCAGAAAAGACCTGAAACTGGGGGAAAAGAAAGGGAAAGAAAGAAAGGAGAAAAAGAAAAAGATAAAAACAAGCAAAAACAGAATAAAACAAACAGAGTATGATCAAATATGATCAGGCTGGTCCACAGATCAGTGCCACACACTAGATTTTGGGTGTATTTTGGTCTGTTAGAAGAAGGTGCTCCCAAAATTTTAAAGAAAGAAAAACTTATATATGTACAAAAATAAGGGTCAATATAATGAAGGGATGGAATATGATTGTAAAGATGAAAATTATAAAAAATTTTATAAAAGGAATTGATAAGTTGTTTGAAAAAAGAAAGAAGAGGATTTAAAGAAAAAGACATAAAAAGGGAGAGAATGTGATCAGGCAGGAGACTAGAACAAAGCCATACACTAGAGATTTAGGGTATATTTTGATCTGTTAGAAGAAACTGTATTTCAAAATTTTAAAGAGAGAACAACTTATATATATATGCCAAAAATAAGGGTAATTTCTATGAAGGGATAGAATATGACTCTAAAAATGAGAAATAAAAAATGTTTTAAAAAAGGATTAATAAGATGTTGGTTGAAAAGGGAAAAAGAAAAATAAAAAAAGACAGTTAAAAAAAAATTAACTTTGAAAGACTACAGAATCATGGTAACAAAGCCATGGATTCCATGTGCAGTATTCCCCTAGCTCCGGAGTTCTGCCATTCTCATTGATTGGTGAACTTGGTCTTGGCTGGCTGTTCTCGCTGATCTTCTGGGGAGGGGCCTGTTGCCGTGGTTTCCAAATGTCTTTCCCGGAGGTGGAATTGCCCCGCCCTTGCCCCTTCCCAGCTAAGTAATCTGCTCGGGTTTGCTCTCCGGGGCTTTTGTTCCCTGCGAGCTTTCCGTACAGCTTTGGAGGCGGAGAGTGAAAATGGCGGCCTCCCAATCTCTGCCCCAGAGGAGCCGAGAACTCGGGGCCCCGCTCCTCAGTGAGCCCCCAGAGAAAAGCCGTCAGTCACTCCCGTCTCCCCGGTCTCCGGCCGCACTCCGTGCTCACCCGACCTGTGACCCGCGTTTCTATCTCTGGCACCCGACCCCGGGTGGAGTCTCCAAACCCAGCAGATCCCTGCGGTGCACTCCCGCGCGGCTCCTCCCGGGGGAGGAAGAGGAGTCTCCCCGGATCTGCCGCTTGTTGGGTCCCTGCTGGAGGAGCAGGGGCCCGACTGTGCCGCGGATCACGGTTTATGGCAACCCCGAGCTGAGAGCCCGCGCCTGGGCTCTGCCTCTGCAGTCGGCTTCCCTGCTCCGATACCTGGGAGTTCTGCCACACTCAGGCACCCCCGGTCTTTCTGTGACCCCGAGGGTCCTGAGACCACACTGTCCCGGAGGGTCCCCCCCCTTCCACTTAGCCACCAGAGTGATGTCCCTCAGCGGAGCAGACTTTTAAAAGTTCCGATTTTGTGCTCCGCGGCTCTATCACTTGCCAGAAGCGGCCGCCGGAGGCCCCTCCCCCGCCGTCTATCCTCCCGAATATCGCCTCGGATTCACTTCTCCGCACGTCCTACCTTCCAGAAAGTGGTCACTTTTCTGATGAGAGAGTTGTTGCTCTTCTTTTCTTCGATCTCCTGTTGAGTTCGCAGGTGTTCAGAATGGTTTGATCCCTATCCAGGTGAATTTCTGAGACCAGACGAAATCCAGGTCTCCTACTCCTCCGCCATCTTACTCCGCCCCCTCCCTACGTATTTCTGGCGAACTTCTAATATCCTTCAGGACCGAGCTTAAATATCTTCACCTGTGATAACATTAATTTGTATATTGGGACCCCCAAAATGGAGGCTGCCCCAGTGGCCCGGCCTGTGCCACAGATTTAAACCTAAGTTAGTTATGAGAAACACCTTTCCAGAAAAACTGACACCAATCACAATCCTCCAACTCAGCTTTAGCTAGCCTACTTTACCCTAGAAAACAGGACATGCCAGTCTTATAACAAAATTCCTCACACCCTAGCGAATCATTCCCCATTTCCATGTTGCCCCTTCTAACACTATAAAACTCACTCTTACCTGAAACCCCTTGGGATCAGTGTTCCACTGTTTGTGAGGCACTGTATTTCCATCATCCATGGGTAGTTTTCCTTTGAATAAAGGACATCAAACTCATTTCTGATTTGTAGTTTTCTCATTTGACACCTGTATCAAGGCTATATTTAACAACTCCTCAAGAGTAAATCATCTATACTCCTACAACATCCACTATTCTACTGTAATAATTTATATACTTATGTGTCTCCTCCTAGAATGAAAACTGCATTGCACATAGTGTATGCTCAATTAATTCATAGTATATGCTCATTAATTAATTTACTTCTAAACTTTCTGGAATATTTTTTAACAGAAATATATTTGTAAAAAAATAGGTTTGCAGGGCGCCTGGGTGGCTCAGTCGGTTAAGCGACTGCCTTCGGCTCAGGTCATGATCCTGGAGTCCCGGGATCGAGTCCCGCATCGGGCTCCCTGCTCAGCGGGGAGTCTGCTTCTCCCTCTGACCCTCCTCCCTCTCATGCTCTCTGTCTCTCATTCTCTCTCTCGCAAATAAATAAATAAATAAAATCTTTAAAAAAAATAGGTTTGCAGCAAAAATCTGATTATAGACTGTTAGGAATATGACTGGTAATTTAAATTTTGTGTTTAACCAAAGTGAGTACTCGGTTACAAATAAGTAAGTTCAACGAAACACCAACCTGTGCTAATTATTGCCATTTAAATGACTGCTTCTGTTGGTCGTCGCTGCCCCAAACTCCTGGATCCCTTCTCTCCCAGCTACTCTAGCATAACAGTATGAGACAGATGAAATAACATTCTTTTGGGGCGCCTGGGTGGCTCAGTCGGTTAAGTGTCTTCCTTCGGCTCAGGTCATGATCCTGGGGGTCCTGGGATGGAGCCCGCATCAGGCTTCCTGCTCGGCAGGGAGTCTGCTTCTCCCTCTCCTTCTGCTCCTCTCCCATGTTCATGCTGTCTCTCTCCCTCTCTCTTAAATAAGTAAACAAATAATCTTTTTTTAAAAAGAAAGAAAGAGGGGTGCCTGGGTGGCTCAGTTGTTAAACATCTGCCTTCGGCTCAGGTCATGATCCCAGGGTCCTGGGACTGAGCCCCGAGTTGGGCTCCTGCTCAGCGGGGAGCCTCCTTATCCCTCTCCCACTCCCCCTGCTTGCATTCCCTCTCTCTGTCAAATAAATAAATTACTTGAAAGAAAGAAAGAAAGAAAGAAAGAAAGAAAGAAAGAAAGAAAGAAAGAAAGAAGGAAGGAAGGAACATTTTTTGGGGCATCCACAGATCAAGGTGTAAGTCCTGATTCTACTTTTTCTGACTGTTTGCTATCTGGCAAGCTCTTAACTGCTCTGTACCCTACTTTGCATGCCTATGACCACTGTCATTCAATGAGGAGAATGGGAAGATGACTATTTCCCTGGGTAATTGTAAAGCTGATTCAATAAGAATTTTGAAGTTCTACATGAACCTAAGTTATTATTACCTTTTGTAACAGCTGCATCTCTTCCTACAGTATTTATTTGCCCCTTTGCCCCTGATAGGGGTGAAATCAGGAACAATCACGGTTGTCATAGGAAAAAGCACAACATGGAAACCTAGCTCATTTAAGCAAATTTGTTAGATCACCAATTATTATGGGGTGGTTATTTCCCATTGAAAAATATTTTTTATTTTTGCAAAAAGTATAATTATTTCGTTCATCTAAGTAGCAAGGTCTTCAGAATGTGTGCAATATCTTTTTTATTTTTTTATTTAAATTCAATTAGCCAACATATAGTACATCATTAGTTTCAGATGTAGAGTTCAGTAATTCATCAGTTGCATATAACACCCAGTGCTCATCACATCACGTGCCCTCCTTAATGCCCATCATTCAATTACCCTATTCCCTCCAGCCCTCTCCCCGCCAGCAACCCTCAGTTTGTTTCCTAGAGTTAAGAGTCTGTTATGGTTTGTCTCCCTCTCTGATGACTTCCCATTCAGTTTTCCCTCTCTTCCCCTAGGGTCCTCTGTGTTGTTTGTGTGTGCAACATCTTAATTCACATACAAAAAATATCACTTCACTCATGCACACACACACACACATTTTTGGTCAGTTAGAACAAAACTTTCCCTTCCTATTCCTCCTGTAAACATCATTTCCTTCCACTCTGGGGAGGCGGAGTAGAACTGTAATTTGCTGAGCTTGGGGATGGGCTAATTTTGGTTGCAATCTGGTTCTAACACTTATTATGATAGGCAGGGTATTTAAGTTCTCCGAGCCTCTATTTCTAATCAGTCAAATGATATCTAGCTTTCAAGATTATTACGAAAATAGAAATAAAGTATATAAAGTACATGGCACATAATATGTGCTAAAAAATGACAGCTACTATTATTAGTATGTTTTACCATCATGTACTTCAAATATCTTGCTCCCCTAGATCAAAAAGCTGGTTAGCCGTGACACAAGCAAGCAATCAGAAAACTCTGGCACACACAAATCACTGAATATGTAAAAGATAAAAACTCAAAAAATAATCCTCTCTAATGATATTTCTCAAATATACTCTAAGATACTAATGTTCCATCACGACTGAAACTTACAGTTCTGGTCCTAGGACAAAGCAGGAAGAACTGTGTTAACAACAAATATCCGTTTTCACTGGGTAAACGGAATAGTCAACAGACAGGTATGAAAAGCCTGGCAGGAAGGAGAATTCCATAGGTTTATATTAGAGTCTTAATGTATAAAGTCATCGATTCTGATCAGTGAGACAGTATAGTAATTTGAGTACAGTTTCTGATATCTGACGGGATTCAAATCTCAGCTTTGCCACTTTCCATCTATGTGAATAGAAATCAGTCCAGTCATAAAGGAACGCAAGAGCAGAGACACCACTCTCAGCCGGGGAATCCACATTAACAGTCATTGAGAATTTACCATGTGGCAGACACTCCGATGGATAGGCTACATACTTTTTCTATGTTAAATAGCCCAACGGGAGCCCTATTTTTATGAGGAGAAATCGGAGATGCAGAGAGGTTATATAAATCCAGCAATGTCACACGGCCACAAATGACAAACTCAAGCACAGAGCCTGTGCACATTGCCAAAATCATTTTCTCATTGCTCATTAAAAATGACTCCAGGACATGATGCATTGGAAACATTTGTTTTTTAAATGTTGGTGGTTCATATTTATATAAACCAAAAATTGGGAGCCGCTGTGTCATAAATTTGGACAGAAGTGCGGTGATGTGGCATTTGCAGGCAATACAACTAGGTCTGTGTCCGAAGCATACATTACCTTCGAAAGGTATGTCAGCTTAATTGTACCATACGGCCAAAGAGCCTTCTAGTGTCACGAGTGACTTCCAGTGGTCAGTAAACAGCATCGTACGCTGTCAGAGAAGAACACACAGACCCAGAGTGTAGCAAGTGTGACTTCCTCACTTTGCATCAAAGAAAACGAGGCTCAATGTAACTGAATAAGATCCTACAGATACAGACACACATCTGATCCATGACAGAGTTAACACTCCCACTTAGAACTTCTGATTCACAGTCCAGAAAGTGTCCAACTGTGCAAAATCATAGCAAGAAATCACAATGACCTTTTCAGTTCATCTGTATTTTGGCTAGAAAGAATAGGACAACTCATGTTTATTGGAGGTCTATTTTTTTTTTAATAAAGATAAGCTAGCCGCTCTCTCATTCATGAATCTCATCTCTCCAACATGAGAATGAGGGGTCAAAAACTGTCACCATGCTAGGTCATTGCTTCTCACAAGCATTCCGAGATACACAGGTCTATCGGAATCAGGGGAACATGCCAACATTTAAGAAAACTAGCGACACTGCGATTTCCTGTCCAATTCCTAGCCATCTTTGTTAGAATTTGGGCCCATGAAGGCATCATGTTTATTGTATTCAGCATCTCCAAATGCCCAGCACAGGATTTTGGTTGAGAGAAGATGGTCAACAGATTTTTGATGAATGAGTAAAACGAAAAGGAGCTTATCTTTAAGGATGGTTATCTGCTGGCCGGGCTAATAACACAAAGTAGCTTTCTCCTCCCCAATTGTTCCTAGAGTACATTATTCACACTGACCTCATGGCATTGGCCTCAGTCCTTGTATAGCCAAACAGCCCTTCCACTAGCATATAAATTCCTTGATGGTACACTCTTTTTTTTTTTTCAGTTTCCCCCAAAAACATATGCCCCCATCAATAACCTGAGCCTAATGCACGTCATCTTCTAGGAGCTCACTATGTGTTTATTGAATGAAACTGAATCTAAAATGAAGAGGTTAACCAGGATGATCTCTCAAAGACACTTTCAATCCTAGTAATGCATGATTTTAGCATGGGCTATGAGAGGTCTTCTAAATGTCCTCATTTGCTTCTGTATTTTGTTCATAAACTATCTGTGATTCACATAGTCATTGATGTGGGAATGCCCAAGGAATATTCATACCATTCCTTGGGATGCCAAGCTTGGAAATAAATGCTTCCTTTGCTAATGTGTTCTAATATGGCATTTACTATACCCAGATGCCAGCAAAGGAATTTTGGACAATGACACAACATTGTTGGTTTTATGTTTCTTTTATTTACTTCATTTTTGGTTTACTTTATTCCTAAAAACTGTATTTTAAGATGGGTAAACATAGTAATTTTTTAATCCAACCAAATATATTCAAGTTTTATTAAGTAGGAACCAAACTATATTCTACATCAGAGGACTAAATAAAAGCTCTTCACGTTCTTCAAAGAGTATCTCATATGAACCATACTTATTATAGATTATGCTAGGATGCCATGAGAACAGATCTCATCATCTAAAATTTTCTGCTGTATGGCAAAGTCAGAAGGCAACTAGGCCTTTACTGTGAACTGCTAGAAGGAGTTAGGATGCCCAGAAAATGAAATTACAACCAGAATAAAACATTCTGTGGTATGTACAAGTGGGAGCTGTCAGGTCAGCTAAATCAATTATTCACCATTTGTCCAATTTGGGTTTGTATAAATCTTCATTTTCTCACACAGCAAATTCCCAGTTTGCTGTGAAGCCATACCCAGTCAGTAATGAGACAGAACGCCAAACATTAAACTGAGGACAGTTGCAAAATTTACAAGTCCTGCCCCTCGACTGGCTTCATTTCTCTGCACATCTCCCTTGCCCAACAGTGATTATTTTTGTCTGATTTTCATATGAAAGTCATAAACAGAAGCAAAGTCCCGTCACCCAACAAGCGAGAATTATGTCAATTTTGCTTTATGATTTTGAAGCCCAGGGTTCCAGCTGATACCTATCACTGGGGAGGCTGGGAGGGTTATGAAAAGCACAGATAATAACAGGAATAATGGCTGTAACAACAGACATTTCTAGTATTGTCCATGTTGTGGCAGTCAAGCACTTGACATATATTGTTTTATTTCACCCTGACAACACCCTGTGAGGATGTTCCTTATATCACTTTACAGCTGAAGAAGCTTCAGTGTGAGATGTTAAAAAGCCTGTCCAGGTCATGAGGTTAGTATTAGCAGAGCCAGGGCACCAGAGGTATTTGATAAATGGTAATTTTGATCCCACGCCTTCCTTCTCTTAATTTCCCTTCTTGAGCATGGGTCATCGGGCCATTTTCTCTCTCTTGCTACCATTGCTGAGGGCTCTGATTTCAGCAACTCCCACACCCCAAAGCCCCTTCTGTGGTGACCCTTTATTAACAACATGATCCATTTATAAGAATATTCCTGAACTCTGCCCTTGGAATCAATATCTTCTTATCAATCAGCTGTAGCAAATTCTCTGCAGGGAGCCATGAGGAAGAAAATAAGACCTAAGAGGAAGCATCTGCATAATTAAAGAGGACAAGCCCCCCTTAACAAGGCGAAAAGAAGGAGCAAAAGAGATGTGGAAATTGATTGAAAATTCAATCCCAAAGACCCAATCTTGGACCAAATGAATTGTTTTGTAGCTCTGAACCTTTAACTGAATCACTTTAATTGCTGGAACTTGCTAAAGAGCTCTCCTGATGTGTATGTGGGCCCAGGGCTGCCCCCAGGGGCCTTGGGTCCTGCAAGGAAGCAGGTTGGTGACTTCAGCCAGGGACAGACCCCTCTCACAGTGGTATTGCAACAACAGAGGTGGGCCACGAGATGGATCCATCTCTTGTCTCTCACGTTTGCTGTACACAGAAGATTCTGCACTTACCTACTCTGGCTTTAAAAAAAGGCTGTAATGTACAACTTTTAAAAAGGAGGGGAGCCACATTTTCTAAGTTTGAATCATGGCTCCTGTGCCTACCAACCGTGTGGCATTGTGACAGTCACACACAATAAGCAATAAGTCAGAGTACAATTTCATCAGTGTTGCTCACTGCCAACAGATGGCAGGAATCATCGCTGATATATTATCTACCTTTCAACTTCTGATGAACAGCTGTATTTATGTGAAATGCATTTAGAAATCCAGTTCATAAGTAGAGGAGCTGCCATATTGGGAGAGCTCCATTCATCGCATATTACAGCTGGTTAACAATATTGAGTCATTGACTTCAGTGGTTTCCAAACTGGGTTCCACTGAGCACTGGGTGCCACAATGAAGCTTCAAAAGTCTCGAGGGGAGAGAAGGGAGGTGAAATAGGTGGGTGGCAATAAGTAGATGAGTTTCTTCCCCTCTATCCTTTTTTTAGGCAAAGCACCTGTGACCGAATAAAAAATATATATTTGGTCTCTGCCCCCATTCCTAACATAGACATCCTATAACCTCTGTAATATCCTGAGTGGTGGGGGTGATGGGAGAGTCTTACACAAGAGGTCCTATATCCCTTGGAGATTCCTTGGTTACAAAAGCCTTTTTTGTTCTAATGAGATGACTCTTGGTGGGCTCCTGGATAGTTATAGGATAGGCGTTTGTCACAAGAAAGACCAAGCCATGAAAAGAAGTTTGGAACTCTCAGCCCCACTCCCAACCTCTGAGGAGGGGAGAGGGGCTAGAGAATGAGTTAACGATGGATCATGCTAAGGTGGCGAAGCCTCCATAAAAATCCCTAGGCCACAGAGAGCTTCGGGGTTAGGAATGCACCCAGGTGCCAGGAGGGTAACACACCCCAACTCCATGGGGACAGAAGCTCCTGCACTTGGGACACTTCCAGACCTCGGCTTGTGCACCTCTTCATCTGGTTGTTCCTTCATATCCTTTGTAATAAAGCAGTCCATGTAAGTGAAAGTGTTTCTCTGAGTTCTCTGGGCTATTTTAGCAAAGTATCAAACCAGAGGAGGGGGGTGTGGGAACCCCTGGTTACAGCCAGTTGGTCAAGCATACAGATGACAATCTAGACCTGTGACTGGCATCGGAAGTGGAGGCAGCCTGTGGGACTGAGCCCTTGACCTTGACAGTGGGGTCTGTGCCAACTCCAGGTGGATGGCTTCAGATTGCATTAAACGGTAGGGTGCCCAGCTGGTGTGCAGAGGTGGAGAACTGGTTGTTGGTGTGAGGAAAGATCCCACACCTTCGGTGTCCAGAGCACTGTGAGTAGAGAAATGGGTTTCCTTGAGCACCTTTATTATCATTTGTGCTATTTCTTGACATTCTGTGTAATATTTCATTTGCTTTGGGGGAACTTTTGATTAAAAAAAAATGGAGTGAAAGGACTCATTCTCTCCCAGAGTGAGGGAATCAGGTTGGCCAAGACGAGGCTAAGTGAGTTGGGAGCAGAGCACAGAGTAGGACCCAGCACCACCTCTAATTCCTATTTCCAGGGTGATGTTCATGACCGCAAAGTTCTGGCGTTCTTCACACACCTAATACTCCAATCCCTGTGCTGAGTGAACATTATTGTGTGATTCCAGCTCTTTACTTGGGTCTGGCAAGGTCAGTTAATGCCCATCCGGAGGTTTGTGAGGTCACAGATGGGTTGTGAGGAAACAGCCTGAGTGCCTGGCTCACTGGATCACACTGATGATATGGAGTCGGTGAAGTTAGGGGAACAGGGAAGGAAAAAATACAGAAAGCTTGCCAGTGCTCCCTCAGCCTTTTAGCTTCCTTGGCTGACTCATTCAGAGAACAAAAACACAGGAAAAAAAATACAGAATACCTGTGCCTTCCTATAAAGTGGTCTTTAGGGCAGCCTGCGAAGTCTGTGACTAAGTTGTGACACTTGAGACCAGCCGGAAGACCATCACTTTTTGTTACTTTGTAACATTTCTCAAAACCAGTCTTTTAATCCAGATTTTAAAATGTTATTCTAGACATTTAGGAGTTACTTAACATTGTAATAAATGTTTAACATTTAAATAAAATAAATGTAAATAAAATAAAAATTTTAAATTTCATAAAACATCATGGCAGTTCCTCAAAAAAATAAATAAATAAGCATAGAATTAACATATAATCCTGGGATTCCACTTCTGGACATTTACCCCAAAGATCTGAAAGCAGGGCCCAAATAGATATTTGCACACCCATGTTCAAAGCAGCCTTCCTCACAGTAGCTGAAATGTGGAGCAACCCAGGATCCATCAATGTAGGAATGGATAAACGAGGTGGTATGTACATACAATAGACCATTATTCAGTTTTTAAGAAGGAAGGAAGTCCTGTCACGTGCTACAACATAGATGAACCTCGAAGACATTACGCACAGCGAAATAAGCCAGCCACCGAAGGACAAATACTGTATGATTCCACTTATGTGAGGCTGCTCGAGGAGTCAAAGTTGGAGGCAGAAAGTGGAATGGTGGTTGCAGGGACTGGGGGGAGTGGGGAGTTAGGGTTTAATGGGGTAGAGTTTCAGTTTGGGAAGATGAAAAAGTTCCAGAAACGGACAATGGTGATAATTACACAACATTATGAATGTACTTAATGCCACTGAAGTGTACGCTTCAAAATGGTTAGAATGGTAAATGTGATGGTATGCATATTTTTACACCACAATGAACAAAACAAGGTCAGTGCCAGGCAGCGCGTTGAGATGTACATACGGACATGGCATTCGACACAAAGGAAAATTCCAAGCACGACACCCACGTGTACTTTGGCCTTTAACTCCGCTCTGACAATGTCCAGTAAGGACTCTATTATCGAGAATACAGTAAACAGGATGCCCATTGTGGCGGGAACTGAATTTCTGGGGAAGGATCCTGGATTCAATCCTTTTAGGAAAAATCGTCTAACTCTGATTTATTATTAGTATCTCAATGATGTGAGTTATTTTAAAGAGACAGTGCTTTTCCTAGCTGCCACCTGGAGGAAAGAAGTGGCTCAGACCTCAGGAATGGTCACTTGTGAGCACACCGGAGACACAGCCCCTTCCTGCCACTACACACAACAGTTCCCATAGCACATTGTTTCAGGGATATCCTTATCTTTTTATGGAAAGCACGGGAGAGAAACAAGGGCCCCTTCCTACCAAGGTTGTGGAGAGGGTAAACATGAAATCAATGTATGTGAAAGTGCCCAGCACATAGATGACACCCAAAGAACATTCTAGAACATATGCTGTAATTATCTACTACATTCCAGCTACTGTCTGATTCACTCAAAAATGATAACTGAGCATCTATAATGTGCCTGGCTCTTTTCAGGTCACAGATGATAGAACAGTGAATAAGTTCAAGTCTCCACTTTCAGAGTGCTGGCATTTTAGTAGAAGGACAGAGAATACAGATGTGTGGACGGCACTGCAGTCAAGGCAACTGGCTGGAACCGTGGCAGAGGGGAGAGTACAGAGATTTACCACATAGAGTGTGAGGTGTACCCTGAACAACAGGACCAAGGCTAAGGTGAAGGCTCTGGAGCAGGCTCAGCCTCAGGTAAATCCTGCTATGGCCATGTACTACATAGGCTTTCTTAAGCAAATCAGTTATCTCCCTAGGCCTCAATCTACTCAACTCTACTCAATGCATAAAATTGTTGGGAGGATTATAATACCCAATACCTAGCAAGCTAGAAGAAAATCATGCCATTCTCCTGCTTAAAACCTGCAAGACCTCTGTTCGCTCTTAAAATCCACAACCCCCAGCATGGCCTCCAAGATGCTGATTGTTCTTGGCCTTGGCTAGCCTCTTCAGCCCCACTGCCCCAGGCTCCCCCTCTTTCTAAGTTCCTCACACCTGATCTTGGTTCTGTTCCACAGTTGCACCAAGGCATTTGCTCCAAACACTTCTCACTTTCCTTTTCCCCTAGTTTCTCCTGCTCCTCCTTTAAATTGCAGCTGAAATGTCACTTCCTTGAGCAATGGTTCCCTGGACAAGCTGACAAGCATCATAAGATTTGGCAATTTCCTACATGCACACCTGTACTCAGGTGTAAATAGGATTCATTTGCATCGCCACTGGCAGGTGTTATGGGGAGGTCTATTCTACTCATTATGAGATGGAAGGGCAAGGAAACCAATGTTTCTAAAGTGTCTATTTGATTTCAAGCACTATGTTATGCACTGTCTGTATAGTTCTATCAATTAAACTTCCAAGGCATATTGAGGTCAATGTTATTTCCTTCTTTGAGATATGAAGAAGTAAGGATCAATGTGAAGCTAGCAGGTGATGAAGCTGTGTTTTGAACCCAAGTCCATGCCCTCCTTGACCTGTCCTCATTCCTCCTTACTGTACAGCACTGAAAGGTAGGTTCTATTTATGCAGAACCTCATAGCCTGCATTCTGGGAACAAGAGCTATGATTATTTGTCTGTAATTATACATTGCTATAACATCGCCTGTAAAAAGTAATTATAAAGACAGTGGGGGAAAGCCCCATTCCATTCTGCATCCCTTTTCTCTGTGCCTTGATTGAGCAAGGCCCTTCGGGCTAAATTCTCTTTTCCTGATCCTATAGGTGACTCCACATTGAAGCAGGTGTTAACACGTGACTGCCCCTAGCAACCATCAGAGGAAGGCGCCACCCTTTGGCCTCTGGGAAGAACTGAGCCTTTTGTAATGTACAGAATTGTTGAGTCAGGATGCTGTACACCTGAAACTAACACGAGACTGTATGTCGACTATACTCAGTGACAAATAAAATTTTTTTAAAAAGAAGTTAAGCAAAACAAAATGAAATGTGTGTCACACTTTGGTGACAGGTGTTAAAAGAAAATTGTTGCATAAAAATCAAAACAGAAAGAAAAGAGACCCATGCCATTTCCACTGGTTTTGCATCACAAAGTAGAAAGGGGGATAAGACCTAGAGTCAACACACCCAAAATCTGAGACCTTATTTTGTCACTGTCCCACAAAAAAGGAAAGAAAGGCCCTGTTTTCCCAGGAAAGCTGATGTCTTCCTCCATCTGAGTCTTACTTTAATCAAAATACCAACTTCACAAAGTGGCTCTGAAGCTAAACTAAGAATAGGAATATGAAGGACTCCTGCTTGGACCTATTCCTCTTGTTAAAACTGCAACACATGGTGCAAAATGGATGCTCTGGTGGACAAGGCGTAATCGCCACAGTCCTCAGCTACCTCATTTATAAAATGATGTGACTGATGCTTCATCTATCCCCCCATGAGCCAGGGGTCCACAGAAGACAACAATCACTTGAAATTTCCTTCTACATTTAAAATGTATAGTTCCGTGGGAAAAAGTGCTTATTTTAACCCAAGTCCTATGGCAGGAATTTATCATTTTTCTCATAATCCAAATGGGTCAAAATTGTTTGTGATGCTATTAGCCATTATATCTATTTCGGTTTATTTATATTTACTGTCTGTCTTTGTTCAAACAGTGGCATCCTGGAGGCTGGTTGATCTCTTCCCCGTACCGTGCCTGTAATTCAGATAAACACCACTAGGTGGAGAAGTCTCAGATCGTGGAAAATTCATCCAAAAGTGTTTCTCTAGTTCTTTATGTTTGGAATTTACTTCACCACGAATAACAAATCTTAAAAAAAAAAAAAAAAAAAAGCAACATGCATTTATTAGGACAGGTTGATCCCGGTCTCCAATAAATTCCGTTTTCCAAACTTCCAAGAGTAAACCTGCTTCATTCTCTTTATTCTGACTCATCTAGAAAATAGTCCCTTTAGAGAATAGAATAGGTATCTTCACACCCCTAATGATACACATCAATTGGTTTAGTCACCCTACATATTCCCATGGATTATGTCTTGAGGTCAACCCATATAACCAGAAGGATCTGAAGAAAGAGTGGACTTGATGATGTTACTAATATTATTAACTAACATCAAGTAGCAGAAAATACTTGGTAAACAGTATATCCTCAATAATTACAGCACATGCTATGAGCCAGGTACTTCTGGCTGCCTAATTCCTTAATTCCATGAGTATTTGGTGAATCCCTACTATACATCAGGCGATGTGCATAATGAGGTCAAAAAAACCAAAAAAACAAAAAACCAGCCATGGCCTTAAACTCATTGTCTACAGCAGGGATACGTGCATTAAGTAATTAAATAGTAAATAATTATGAGTGAACTCAGTTCCAGGAAAGAAAAGCTACAGAAAGCTACAGCAGAGATTAAGGGGGAAGGGGCTACTTAAGGTGAGTGACAGGAAGCGTATTTCTGAGGATGTGACATCCAAGCTAGAACTCAACAGTCAAGAGGAGGCAAAAACAAATAACATATAAGATCCATGAGGCAGAGAAGAGCTTTTTGTGTTTTAGAGACTTAATAATATCTGCATGGATGGGGCGCCTGGGTGGCTCAGTCAGTTAAGCATCTGACTCTTAGTTTCTGCTCAGGTTGTGATCTTAGGGTTGCGGGATTGAGCCCTACATCCAGGCTCTGTGCTCAGTGTGGAGTCTGCTTCAGATTCTCTCTCCCTCTCCCTCCTGCTCATTCTCCCTCTCTCTCTCTCTCTCTCAAATAAGTAAATTAAAAAAATATATCTGCATGGCCAGAATGCAGAAAAGAAGTCATGCTTGGAAAAGAAGGCAGAGGTCAGATCACAAAAGGACTTAATCCCATAATAAGGAGGTTATTGCAAACACAACAGGAAGCTCCCAAATGCTTTTCAGCAGAGGAGTGAAAATATGTTTTAACCTGATTGCTCAATACTGTGGCAGAGAAACTATATGGAGCTGGTTTCAGTGAGTGTAGGAGACCAATGAGGAGTATGTTTTTTGTTTTCTTGTATGTTCTCTAATCACTTATCATTCAGGCTTCAGCAGGAAACAGAAGGACAGTTTGGGAGTTTGATACAGGATAAAGGTAGAGATCAGGTATAGGGAAGGCAGAAGAGGGCACTGTGGTTCCCTGGGGACAAGGAACAGAGAAGAGCCAGTACTATACCAGAAGGCTCAAAGGCACGAACGGAGAGAAGGTAACTAGTTCATGGAGACAGAGGGCTACCTCCTGACTGGAAATGAGACTTTGTGCTGAGGATCCCTACAGGTCTGTGGCCATCCTGAAAGGAGGGAGCCCATGGAACACATACCCCAACCTCATTTACTCCCTTCCTCCAATTTCCTGCTATTACTGTCCATGAACTGAATCCAACCAGAAGCCCAAGGGCAAAGGATCTTATTGACCAGCTTATGCAGACTGGCCTGTTGAGGAATAGAGCAGGATGGAGAAGGGTGGAGAATAGATCTGGAAGGAAAATGGCAAATATGCTCCCCAGGTGATAGTGGAGATAAAGGTAAATGGATGAACTCAAGATATAGTTGGATATAGAATTCCCATGAGATGCATATGTATTTTATATGGAGAGTAGGGGCGAGGCATTAACTCTGTTCCTTAGGCTTCTATTTGAAGTCACGGGGTTGTTAATGGTGCCAGTTACTGAGATGTGGTAGGTTTGGGATAGAATGGATTCTTAAAAAGCTCAAGATTCATAGGCATGTTGAGTGTAAGGTGCTTGGGAGGCATCCCAGGGAGCTGTCACGTAAACAGGTGGTTGAACAAGACCTTATCTTACAAGACGTGCCTAATCTGGAGAGATACATTTCAGAGTCATCAGCATCTACAGGGTATTTAATGAGATGATAATGGCTATTATCTAGAGAGAGATTATAAAGGGAAGAGGGAAGAAAACCTACCTTCAAGTTCTGAGATCAGAGCGAGGAGGAGAAACCAGCACAGAAGACTGAACAGGTGCAGCCAGAGCGGTAGTAAGAAAACAAAAACAAAAACAAAAACAGGAATGCATGAGATCACAGACATGAAAAGAAGAATATGTTTTGGGTAGGAGGGTGGGTCACTTGCGATGAAGATACAATTGAAACGGTAGCAGCTCAACACCAGCTTCAGTAGGTGGAGAAGTCAGAAGCCAGATTTGAGAAGATTGTTCATAATAAACCTGTAATACAGATTTCATTATGTTTTTTTACTTTAATAAATAAAAAAAAATAATGCTGAGTTAAGTAGATCTTTTAGTTGTTAAATATTTTTAAAGCAGGCTTTTGACCCCCAAGCCCACGCTCTTTCCATTCTGCTGAGTAATGCTCCAACTCCATGACTCACGCTGCACAGGGAGAAGTCTGGAAGGAGCCGTCAAGTTAGCATCTCCCCGCCAGGTTCACACCACATCTGACCTTCTCTCAGCTCTGGCTCCTGAAGGCAAAGGATGAGGAAAGGCTTCCACTCCAAGGAGGGAAAAAAACAACATAAAATAAATGGCAAGATATTAATCTTGAGATCATTTCCAGAGAGGTGTCAAGTGCCCCCATTGGCATTGACAGCAATGAGCCTCAAATATCACTTGTACAGCAAGCTGCTTAGCTCAGCAGATGATAACAAGTCACAGCAGGCCTTCTTGGGTTGCAAATGTAGTCACTCTGTTTGCCAATTAACTCTTTCCCACATTGCTTTTTATGTAACCAGCCAGGGAGCTTTGCTGAGACAGCACGATCTGTTAGAAAATAGCATTGGCCTGGAGTTGGGAGAGATGAGGTGATACGAACCAACCGTAGGTGGTCGTAACCGACAGTAGTAATAATAGTAGTAGAACAGTCATTAGTAAGCCAGAGCCCTTGGAGGATCCCAATTTCCAAAATAAATTCCCATGTTTGCTGAACTTCATAATAGCCAATGTCACAGGCAAGACATTGTTCTTTCATCCCAAGAAATTTCAATTTGTCTAACTGGTTCTAAGCATGCTAGATAAAATATCCTGTGGTCTTTCTAAGCCCACTGCCAATTGTCCTTAAATCATTTGTGATGCCACAGACTAGATTTCTCCAGGAGCAGGTGGTTTTGTGGGCCTAGAGAGAGAGGCTATCTCATCCACTAGAACCACAACTTCCAGCAAGGAAGTCTTCTGGATGGTCTGGGCTTGCTTTACCTTCTAGCAACATTTGACATGGCTGACCATCTCACTTTCTATAAAACATATTCTCCTTTGTCTTCCTGACAACAATTTCCTGGTGGTCCTCCTACCCCACTGATTATTCTCTCTCAGTCTCCTGTGCTGGCTCCTCCTCTTTTCTTCAACCTACAAATATTGAAGTGTCCTGGGCTCTTGCCTAAGTTTCCTTAACTTCTCCATCTGTTCTCTCCCCATGGAGGGTGCTGATCTAATTTACCATCCAGCACAGGACCACATTGAGAGAGCTATGATGCTAACCGAGGCTGTAAGTACTACAGGACCACAGATGTATTTCTAGGTGACCACATACTACCTGGCAAAGATTCTGAAATCTTTCTCTATATACTCAGGACTCACATACTCAGTAATAAACTTAACACTTCTACTCGGATTCAAATAACACCTCAATTGTAACATAAGCAAAATAGAATTCTTGAATTTATTCCTGCACACCTGTTCCTTCTTAGTCTTCCCTATCCTAGTAAATGGCCCCATCCTTTATCCACTATTCATAAAGCAGGCATTCCCTTTGATTTCTCATCCCTTCCTCCCAACATCCAATTCATTAGCAAGCCCTGTTGACTCCACTTCCATCTTGGATAAAGCCACCACCATCTCTTGGCCAGATGCTGCAATAACATCTTACCTGGTCTCCCTTCTTTGATTGTTGTCTTTCTATGAACTATTCCCCATACTTTGAATGGAGTACATGCTCTTTGATGCCCAAGTCTGCCCACATGGTGGCCCTCTCCCACCTCACTAGTCCCACTTCCTACCCCCCCCCCCCCATCTCCTTCACCCTGCTCCAGTCTCACCAGCCTTCTCAGGGCTTGGCAGTGGCCCTTCCACACCCTGCAACCTCTGATCCTCAGTGGCTAGCTTCTCCTTGACATCCAGAGCTCTGCTTAAATCATAACTTTCTCACCTGGGGTTTCTCATCAGAACCACAGAACCCAGGACATGATTTCACTAACTTTCTCCCCCAGACTTTCTCAAGGACTGCATATTACTAGTACCATTCTTGAGTCATAAAAGAGAAAAGAGTTACTTACATCCAAAGTATGCCTTAGAGCGGTTGGCCTTAATTCTCTATTGAAAAAGGCAACACGTGCCCCCTTATCACTTGTTAGTCTTCTAAAAGTGGTGATCATTAAGTGGTATCTTTCCTCATTTATCTACTTATTTGTTTGTTCCCTATCTCTTCTGCCTGACTGTAAACTCCTTAGAGTAAGATGCTATGGTGAGCACTGTGAATTGTGTAAGATTGTTGAATCACAGACCTGTACCTCTGAAACAAATAATACATTATATGTTAACCAAAAAAAAAAAAAAAAAGAAGAAGAAGATAGCAGGAGGGGAAGAATGAAGGGGGGGAAATTGGAGGGGGAGATGAACCATGAGAGACTATGGACTCTGAAAAACAAACTAAGGGTTTTAGAGAGGAGAAGGTGGGGGGATGGGTTAGCCTGGTGATGGGTATTAAAGAGGGCACATTCTGCATGGAGCACTGGGTGTTATATGCAAACAATGAATCATGGACCACTACATCAAAAACTAATGATGTAATGTATGGTGATTAACATAACATGATAAAAAAATGAAAACAAAAAAAGATTACATCCATTTTCTTTGCTGGTACATACTATGCATTCAGCATTTGCTGGAGGTAAGAACAGCAGTACAATGAACTAAGAGGTAGAACCTAGGATAAAGATTCCTCTTGAATCCTTTCTAAGGTTGGCCTTCCCTCCAATTTCTTCCTCTTTTTTAAGTATTATACCAGGCTTGTATTTCCTTGATATTCCTCACCACAACTTGTAATTATTTCATTGTTATATGGGCTTCCTGTCTCTCTCCACTCCCTAGAATGTGAGCTCCATATAACCAGACCATATCTGACTGACTATCCTGTGTATCCCCACTGTCTTACCTAATGCCTAGCACATAGCAGTTTTATGGTCTAAATAAATGAAAAGGAGGGCAAGTCTCTGCATAAAGAGACTTGGGTCCAGGATGAACTTAGATCAATCTTCCACAGAACTTTGAACTTGTTACTAAGCCTGTTCATGTGTCAGACTTCCCTATCTGTAAAACGAATACCCATTAAGACCCACCTTAAATAGCACAGGGGATAAATCATTCTACACATAACTGTTATGGGCTGTCTTAGCTTGAGTTCCCAGAAACAGTCTCTGAAACAAGAATACAAGTGCAACTGATTTATTTGACAAGGAAGGGGACACTGGTGGAAGAGTAGGGAAATAGAAGAGAGCCATCAGTCTGGGCAACCGAGCTTAATCCCAGTGAGCAAACCAGGAGATGATGCAGAGCATGTACCTTGGCTTGATCCCACTAAAGGGAAAGGGAGCTGGGGTATTTATACACCCGTCAGTCTTTGTTGGAGAGCTGTTCTCCTGGGGCATTCATATCCTGGCACTCCAGGTGCCATGAGGATGGCAAATCAATCTGTAAGAGAAAGCCCTCGGGCAGAGAAATGCAGGAGCTGCAGCTGGAAATGGGTCCAGCGTCACTGTAGTCATAGGGTGATGGGATATGGAGAGGTGCAGGGAGAGGTTTCCAAAAGCATCTTCCCTGGTGACCACTGTTGGCAAGCAACGGCCCAGCATCTACCATAGTAACCTACATTTAGCAGATACTTGCTTTTGTTCATGGAGCCTCTGAAATGCTGTGCAAACTATGGATAATCACACATTTTTTAAGGGAAAAGATGCTAAATTTTAATCATATATTTAAAAACAAATCCATGATCCCAAAGAGTTAAGGGCTACTGGTCTATGAATCTCTATGACCTGAGGCTTGTCCCTTTTCTATTCATCCACTTGCAAATATTTTTCAGTCATCAGAGAGTAAGCATGAAAGCTGCACCCACGGATGACCTCACAGCGATCTCCAGGAGGCTGAAGATTCTCCCCACCCATGAGAGAGAAGATTTGAGCCAACTCCCGCAGTTGTCCAAGGGGAAGAGGTGTGGTCTCGGACACGTCATGTCCACATGTAAAATGAAGACAATAATGTCTACCTCATAAGGCTGCTGGAAGAATTTAGTGGCATATAATATATGCAACAGATTTAAATATCTAACATAAGCCCTGGCACCACGGCTCCTAGAGGGCAAACACAAAGACCACACTTTTATTCTTCATTTGGCCACCTAGGATCATTGGACACATAAATACATGCTGGGCTGACATTTTAAATAGAGGGAAAATGAGTGACGGGGTTAGCAGGCATCTGGAATACAGTGATTTCCGGTCTCTTGATTTCCAGAGAGGCCATTTAGAGCCAATGACACAGAGAGTGCATTTATTGCATTCAGCAGGCTGGTGTCATTGGGATCGGACTCTCCAAGTGCTTACATGACCTTGTGAGAATGGAGACAGCTGCACGGTCAGAATGAGAAGGTGCTTCAGATGCATTTCTGAATATATCCTTGATGCAGGAGGTGGGTCTCCTAAAAATGGGTCTCTTGACATTTGCATACAGGATGCCAAGTCAACCTGTTCAGTTGAATAGATTTCAACCTTAGGTACATGATTTAAAAAAAAAAAAAAAAAGTGGCTTGGCTGGTACATTTCTGCTCTGTCTGCATGTTGGGCAAAGAACCACCTAGAGAAAGTAAATGAAATCATAGCTTCATAGATCTCTGGGCTAGCAGTATTTTCAAAGAACCACTTAGAAGCATTGCTATAGCCTAGAAGAGCATCCGTTTCGGTTACCAGAAGGTCGGGGCGCAAATTCTGGCCTTATACTGATTACATGGGAAGCATTAGACCCAATTGCCCTAAGCCTCCTCGTTTCACCCAGAAAGCAAATCCAGGTTGCGAAGGTGAGCAATGTGCGCGCATGCGCAGATGTGCATGCAGGGGCAGTTTGCTGTTCGAAGCATCTAGCCCAGCCTTACTTTGAGATTTCACAGATAAGTCCAGTGAGGATAGGAGGAGTTAAGCTAATTGCCTCGCTCATGTTTGTCAGTAAGCAAATAGAGCAGAGGTCGGCAAACTACTGCCCACAGGCCAAATCCGGCCCGCCTGCCCGTTTTTGTAAATGACGTTTTATTGGCTGTCAGCCACGCCCATTCATTTCCGTCATGTCTAAGGCTGCTTTTATGTTACAGCCACAGAGCTGAGTAGTTGTGACAGAGACCAGATGGGCCACAAGCCTGAAATATTTACTATCCAACCCTTTACAGAAAATGTTTGTTGACCTCGGAAACACAAGATAAGGGACATTCTGTGAGCTTCTGTCTCTGCACCAGTCTTTAATGACTACATCTTCCAAAGCTAAGAACCTTTCTTTCCCACTATGATGGGAAATAGTAACAGAGGTGACCTTGAAGGAGTCTCAGGCTTTCCTCACTCTTCCTCCCCACATATTTCCTTCTCATCCATCTGCCCATCCCCTTCTAGGGACGATTTTCTCTTTTCCATGTAGGGGGCTGGTAAACAGATCAGGGCTGAGTTGCTCAAACCAGAGCGTCCGATCCCCCCCCCCCCCCCCCCCCCCCCCACCGTGGTACAGTGTGAACGACCAGGGCAGGGTACAACAGCCTGTCTCCTTGGGGTATCAATTTATAGAAAATTATGCAAAATCTTATCTTTTTATAATAAAAATATAAGGAGTTTTTAAAGAGGCAGCATGGGACTGCAATAAATTTTCCAGTCGGCTTTTGGTTCCCCTAATATTCACCTCTGGAGGAACATGCTTATCCTCCTCTCTGTTAGGATTTTTAGAAGAGAAGTTTGGCAAGTACACTCTTTGTCGGAGCCAGGCAGACCTGCGTGTGACTCTTCCTTCCATTCTTAACTGGCTGTGTGTCCCACATGCTCTGAGACACTCACCACCGCTTCCCCTGCTGCAGTGGGGGCGGTGGTGGGGGAGGATATCTTCCTGGGGAAGTAGGCAGATGAGTGAAAACAGACAATTCAGACAATTTCTATCAATGGTTCTCAAACCTGACTGTATCTGAAAACCAGTTGAAGAACTTTCTGGATGCCCAAGCCCCACCTTCAGACCAATGAAGACAGAACGGGGGTTACAGGCTCACACTGGCACTTTTGCAGTCTCTCCAGGGAATTCTATCAGGCAGCTTGGGGTATGAAAACTGATGTGTATGGAAGTGTTAGCATGGTGCTGACTCGTAATTGGCCATCAGTAAATGGTAGTTTAAGTGACGGTGGGCAAGGAGCCCTCACCTAAAACCGCCATTCTTCTGCAAGCTCCGGCTTACCCCGGTGTGGCAAAGAGCCTGAGGGGAACATGTCGCCCCACCCACATAATATATTTGCATCGCAGAGCCTAATGGTGCCTTTAAATAACATCATGGAGACAGGTTCTGACTCCACCTGATGCGAGCCTCGGGTCTAAGGTGATTGCTGGTGTCAAGTCTCTCTGGGGTGGACCCTAATGCATGTTAATGCACCGGAACACATGTCCTTAAGGGACCTGACAAACACTTCCTACCCTTTGGGGGGCCCCCAACAACCTATGAGATGCTCTGAAAACACTCTGGAGCTCATCAAACCTACCCCCTTGCTCCACCTGCTGGCTACAGACGCGGAGCAAGTGTGCATGTGTACATGTGTGTGTGCGTGTGTTAACTGAAGGAGTCCTGACCTTGGAGTCAGAGATCAGAGGTCTGGCTTCTATCCCATCTCATCCTAGCTTGGGTTCCCCAATGAAGAGTCTGAGTCAGAGTTTGCAGTGAGGTAGTTTATTTGGGAGGGGACCCCAGGGAACATGAGTGAAGCACCAGTGAGCGAAACCAGAACGTTAATATAATATATATTTGCTTTCAATTTGGTCAGCACTGGGAGTGACTGTGGCTTAGTCTCTCCCCTACGTGAACTATGTCTCAGAACCATCTACTTGGGGGGAGAGGGATGAAAAGAGGACAATTTCTGCAACAGTTCCAGCCCCCTTCAGTGAGGAGTGCCCCTCCAGTGTGAATCTCTCCTATAGTCCTTAAAAGCTGAGCAAAGGTCTACAGTGAGCCAGAGAAACCCCAATCCAAAGGACTGCCCCCGCATAAAAGCTGTAGAAACTGGGTGGAACTGTGTGCACAGAATATGGGGCTGGGAAACGGTGTAAAAAGGGGCTTGATACACAGCTTGCCCGCCCACTCCCTGCCACTGCAGATGACACAGGCCTAAGCTAAGTACTGTAGGACCTAGTACCACATGGATGTGGATGTGCATGACCTCCTTCAGGTCTCCCCAGGCCCCAGGAGGCTGGCATCTTTTTTTTTTTTTAAGATTTTATTTATTTATTTGACAGAGAGAGAGAGACAGCGAGAGAGGGAACACAAGCAGGGGGAGTGCGAGAGGGAGAAGCGGCTTCCTGCCGAGCAGGGAGCCCAATGTGGGACTCGATCCCAAGACCCTGGGATCATGACCTGAGCCGAAGGCAGATGCTTAACGACTGAGCCACCCAGGCGCCCAAGGAGGCTGGCATCTTTCTCTTCAACTTACAAGAGGAGAAAGCTGGACCTCAGAGACATCAGGTGACCTAAAAGAGCCCAACAGGCTCTCAGACCTGGACTACCCACCTCGGAGTCCTCTGCTCTTCATCACTGAACTGGGAGATGGCGATTCTGGACACAAGTCATTGTCATCATCCTGATTCTTGGGGTCCTTGTCTGTAAGATCATGTCAATGACCTCTGCCTCCTTTCTGGGCTGTAATGCAGACAAAATGACAAATGTGCGTAAACTACAAAGACATACACGAGGAATTTTTTTTTTTTTTTCAAAAGGCAGAAAACGAACAAACATCATAGCACAGTCTCAGTAGCAGAGAATGGGACAAACAGGTTTCAAAGCCACATCCATGACGGGTGGCCCTGCTTGAACAGACAGGCTGCCACAGCACGCGGGAGCTGAGGCAGGTTCTTCCTGGCTTGGGGACCGCCTTTCTCCAGGGTTCAAAGAAACAGCTCAGGAACTGGGGGCAGAAGGACAGTTGCTGGGTGTGCCTCTGGTTGTTCCAGAGAAACAAAAGTTAAGAACTCCAGTTCTTCTCCTATGATGTGAAGCAGCTTTGCAATTGAAAGAGAGAGCAATCCGCCCGGAGCAATTATGTTTTCATTATTATTCCCTAGCTGCTGTGTCACAAATCACATTCTCCATCCTGGGGCATGTTGGTGCAGAGCTGGTGATTGCAGTTCCTATCATTCCACCAGCTGACTGCTCCAGCCTGGCCCTGGGAGCAGCAAGCCGGTGGTTCATTAACCCCAATACCTGCACACAGATTGCAAGCCCAGCAGAGCAGATGCTGTGTGTTTAAAGAAATTTTCTCCATTTGAAAACGACTACAAAGTCCTTTTGACTCTCAAACTCCTTTTGGGGTTTTTCTAGAAAGAAAACCCGTGAAATCCTTGAAGATTTTCCTGCCGACCTGCACTACAGCTCAGCTGAGAGTGCTGATGCTGGGTGTAGCTTTGACTCGCAGGCACAAACGCAAACACACCCAGGCGCCCCAGGCTTTAACATATGGGGATTTAAAGTGCCAGACTCTCAGCGCGCCGGAGCGCTGCAAGGCTCATGCTGCCATCATGTGGTTGGAGCAGGAACTGCACCGGGGACGGACTCGGACAAATTTGATAAGGAGGATTTGTCTTTTTTCTTTCCTTCTTCTCCTTCCTTCCTTTCCTCCCTTCCTCTCTTCCCTCTTTCCTTCCTTCCTCCCTTCCTTCCTTTGCCTTCCTGCCTGCCTTCCTCCCAACCCCCCTTTCCTTCCTCCATTCTTCCTCCTGTCTCTTCTTTCTTTCCTCCTTTCTTACACTGTGACAAATACTGGGATACAAAAATGCATCTGAGACAGCTCCAGCTTTCAAGTAGTCAAGTGAAAGAGAAGAGGAAAAGCAGAAGGGAAATTGTTGAGTTCTGCTTAACTGCCCCTTTTCCTGGGCTCCTGGGACTTCCCGTTTATTAGTACAGGGGCTTCTCACAAAAGCCCAGTGTAGTAGCCATGTTATTGACAAAGAGTTGTCAAATGAACTTGGTCATTCAACACATTCTCATAAAATGGGTTAGGTGAATTCAATGTCAAAGTCACACCACTCGCATTTAAGAAGAGCTGATTCCCACAGAACATCATAAGCTATAATCGGGGGGCACAGAAAAAATTATGCTTTTGTTTAGTTAGCGCTTTGAACAAAAAAAAATTATTTTGCCCCCATAAAAGGTCTTAAACTATGTCCTTATCTATTGTTCTCTTAGATTGTTTGTCTTCTAATTCTTAATTTGTAGAGGGTCTTTGTATCCTGGAGATATCCTTTTGTGTTTTAGATGAGTTGCAAATACTTTCTTATAGTCAGTTATTTACCTTCTTTCTTTACGGAGTCTCAACAATTTTTTTTTAGATTATTAATATTAGTTTTTAACATAACCAAAGCTGCTAATTTTTTTTTTCCTTTATAAACTCCTTCTGGGTTTCATTTCCTGCTCAGAAAGGCCTCTTCCACCTCAAAGTATGAAGATAGTCTTTATTTTTTAACAATGATTTTGTTATTTTTATGTTTATATTTATGGGAATTTATTTTTATGCTCCTTTTAAGGTAGGCTAACTTCATTTTCATCCAAATGTGAAATCAATTGTCCCTGCACCATTAAAAAAAATCTGTTTTTTTCTGCACTGAGCTGAAATGGTACATTTAATCCGAGAATAAATGCCCCTATCTATAAACTTACCTGGTTTACCAACATAATTAGACTTCTCTGCTACCATACTGTTTTTATCTGGTAGCACCAGGCACCCCTTACTATTTTTCTTTTGCAAAATATTCTTAGCCTTTTTTTTTGAGAGAGGGAGAGAGAGCGCAGGGGGAGGGACACAGGGAGAGAGAGAATCTCAAGCAGACTCCACGCCCAGCACAGTGCCAGACACGGGACTCAATCCCACGACCCTGAGATATGACCTAAGCCGAGATCAAGAGTCGGATGCTTAACAGCCTGAGCCACCCAGGAACCCCAATTCTTAGCCATTCTTAAACATGAACTTCTACATCAGAAACGTATACATTGTCTGAATTTGTATAGTAAACAAGCATTACTTTTGTTCATGAAAACAGGTTTCAATTCTGTATCTTGCAGAGCTTACATTGTTTTTTTGGACACCTAGCACAAGAAAGCTACCTTACATCTTGGTTCCTGCCCTGGGAACAGCTGAGCCTACCTCTCAACCTGCCAGAGGGCATCTGACTGGCCAAGGTCTCTTTTCCTGTTGCCAGTGGAGGGGTCCTAGGTAGTAGAAACATGCTGCCGTGGGTCTACCCAGACTAGTGAGCAGTGGTTGTTCTCAGTAAATGGGGGTGGCTATAAGATAAGCAGAAACCCCAATGGTGTTTCCTATGTTCCTTCACCCCAAGTTCATTTAAAAAGCATTTATTGGGGCACCTGGGTGGCTCAGTCGTTAAGCGTCTGCCTTTGGCTCAGGTCATGATCCCGGGGTCCTGGGATCGAGTCCCACATCGGGCTCCCTGCTCAGCAGGAAGCCTGCTTCTCCCTCTCCCGCTCCCTATCCTGTGTTCCCTCTCTCACTGTGTCTCTCTCTGTCAAATAAACAAATAAAATCTTAAAAAAAAAAAAAAAAAAGAAAAAAGCATTTATTAATTGCTGCTTATATGGTAAGGCTTGGGACTAGGGAGCAAAAGCTAATTCTGTTACAATCTTTGCATTCAAAGAGCTCATGGTCTAGCAGGGATGGATGGACCTACATGAGACAAAATAAGTGCCCTATTAGGCAAAAAAAGTCTAATGGAGACATATGGCCAGTGTCCTGGTGGCTTGAAGGGGGAGGAGCAATTCAGTCCCCCCAGGTGAATCAAGAATGTGATTTGGGAGGAGTGCACATCGTGAGGGGACCCCATCCTTGCTCAGCTCAGTGATAGAAAGGCATGTGATTATTCCTGTGTGTAGACGCGCTTGTTTGTGCGTGCCCACGTGTGCGCACCGGCCTGGTCCTGCACAGCAGCCTAGTGAGAAGCCACAGAGCCTACAGGCTTGGGTTGAAGAGAAGGATTGAAGGATTTAGGAAGGAAGCAGCTCATACACATGTCATTCTTCCTCCCTGTCCCCAGGTGACAATACAGCCAAACATTTCACACAGCCTTTCCCAAAAGACAAAGTTCTCACTGTCCCAGGAAATGGGAGCTTCCACCCTGAATAAAGACCCTGCTTCATACTCTGCCACCTTCTCCCGCCTCCCTCCTGACAGACAAATGCTGTTTGTTTGAAAGTTTATCTCCACTGGAGGTTTTCAGGAAGGGCCCCTTGACATTGCCGTAGATCCTGTGTTATGCTTCAGCTGTTTTTTGATGTTTGTTCACACAGATGAAGTCATGAAGATCACAATCTAGGGCAAGATGATATTTTCTGCGGTAATTATTGTTCTTGGAAATAGGAGACCAGAGCCTGAGAGAGCAAGAGGGATGGAAGAGATTAAGGCAGCCATCCAACACATCACTGGGTTAACCCCTGAGGGAAAAGAGACCCAGAGAGGTGACGTGACTTGGCCAAGTTCACACAGCTACTTCGTTCTGCACAGATGCATCTGAAGAAAACTGTTGGAGGGACGCTTCTTCATCCCATCAGCATGTAATTATATGGAGCTCTCCTTTTGACAGAATACTTCACTTCTCTTTTCCCAAACGTCAAGTCAGGGTTAGCTACAATTTTTTCTTTTTATGTGAAAGTTTGCAAATATGAAATTCCAGGCAGGAGTGTGGAATGCTTCCCAAACCGTAAAGGATATACGTTTTCTCTCAAAAAAAGGCTTCACACGAGGAAAGGCTAATTAGATGGGGAATGCTTGGTCCCCACTCCACAGGTCTCCCTGAAGAAAAATTCCCCCAAACACTCCCATCCCGCTACCTACTGCTCCCCATGCTGAGCCCCTAAATCAGTCGAATTGGAAAGTCTGGGACAAAGCCTGGGGTTTCCGGAGCTCATCTTTCTCTTCCCTTTGACATCCTGTAACTGCTGGCTGAGGGCAGTTGAGCTCCCTGCATGAATAAGGTCCTACCCCAAAAAGGAACACGACTTTTCTAGCACATCAGTGGGAAAGCCAGCCTAATTTTGGGGAATAATTTTAGAAAGCCCAATGTTGCCTGAATCTCCAGTACTGTCTTTGTCAGTAAGAAAGCTGGCGTTTTGTTCTCCATCAACCCCCGCTTGGGTCTCTTGTTGATTCAGAGCTCCGACAGGGAAAGGGGCTGTGGCTTGCTCGGCCCTTCCATCAGAGAACGTCCCTGTGCATTAGCAGTGGCTAATTTAAAGACTGAGAAGCTTCCTCGTGGTTTCTGCATCAGGGTCTTGACCATGATGGCTTGATGGTCTTCAGTGGAACAGCCACCTGTCAGATGAGCCCTGAGTCTTCTCTTCTGTAGACCAAATGTCAAGTTGGGCCACAATTTCATGTGAAATGTAAATGCTTTTCTTCATCACAGTTGAAAGATGTTCCAAAACTCCATACTCTTTTTTTCCTCCACTTTGCTCTTTGGACAGAAGCAGAGCAGAACATATCACTGATGAGCACTTAGCTCAGCCTTCAAATCCAGCCACTCAGGACAGTAATGCAGGAGCCAAGCAGAAGCAGGAGGTCTGGGGAGCTCATGGGCTTCTCCTATTGACCCCTGCATTGTCTCCTCTGTCTTCCTCAAGGCTCGCAGAACCTCAGATTCTCAGAGGTCCCCGCGTGCAAACCACTTTGAGGAATCTGAAACCCTGCCACAATACCCCTGACAAGAGTGTGTCCAGGCTCGGCTTCCCACTGCCAGGAAGCCGGGGTTTCATAAAACCAAAGGAAGCCCGTTCCCTCTTTCAGAGAATCCATCTGCAAGGAAGTTTTGTTCTTCGTTTCCTCACGGCATTCTGAAAGTGCCTTCCTGAACTCCATCTCAGTTCCACTCTTTGGGAGGCAACACTGCAACTCCAAAGTCTAAGATGCATATTTTTTATATTTTATCTCTGAACCCAGAGTGCCCCTTAGCTGAGGGTGTCTTATGACGGTGCTTGGGGGGCAGCTACATGATTCCTTGTTGCTTGTGCACCTTGGATCTGGGCTCTTCCTTCAGTTATCATCAGACCATTCGGGTGCCTTTGGAGTAAGGAACATAAAAGTCCACCTCACAACCTAAAAACCTTCACAGTTGAAGCTTCCTGAAAATGACAAAAGCATGGAAAAAACAAACAAACAAAAAACGTTTGGAAGGCATACTGGAAAAAATCCTGGAGGCAATATGGAAGCACTCTAAAGATTTTATTTATTTATTTATTTGAGAGAGAAAGAGAGAGCCCATGCTCAGGAGCTGGGGGAGGGACAGAGGGAGAGGGACAAGCAGACTCCGCCGCAGGGAGCCTGACATGGGGCTCGATCCCAGGACCCTCAGATCACGACCTGAGCCGAAACCAAGACTTGGATGCTTAACCAACTGAGCCACCCAGGCACCCTAATACTGAAGCACTTTAAACACTGCATTACAACGTTCTTGTGAGGAGAATAAAATTGATGGCACAGTACAACAGAATTGCTTAACTGAAGTACCTAACACACTGAATGCAATAACTATTTAGGAAATGGACTGTTTGGTGGTTTAGGATGTGCTAGTAACTGCTGAACCTTTTCCATTTAATCCACATGGAAACCTAATGAGGTGGTAGGTACGGGTACACTGCCCCCTAGCCACAACTCTTGGGGCAAGACGCACTTATAAATTCATAGCTCTCTTAATTATTTCAGAAAGGTAATAGTTGTATTGAATATATGTTGTATTGAATCTGATCATTAGCAGGGCTTGGGATACTGTGCTTTAATCAAACACATTAATTTTTGCAGGGAAACACATGCATATTCACATAGAACGGGAGAGAGACAGCCATAACAAGCTCATTCCAGTTCAGGTCGAGTTTAGCGATCAAGTGAATCTGCCATGGGCTTATGAAAATATTTTCTGTTTTCAGATATTTTTGGGTTTCAGAAATGCAAATGAGGCATTTTAGATTTGTATTCTTGTTTCCATTTTATAGATAAAGTGAAGCTTTGTAAGTATTTTCCCTGACACACATAGCTCAGAAGCATGAAGTCGGGTGTGAAACACAGGTCACCCTAGCTCCATAGCACATCATGCATCAGGGTCTTGACCGTGATGGCTTGATGGTCTTCAGTGGAACAGCCATCTGTCAGATGGGCCCTGAGTCTTCTCTTCTGTAGACCGACCACCTGGGTATGACCATTGCCTCAAATCTTCTCGCTCTCCTTTGAACACATAGCTGTTCCCCTCAGTCCCAACCACTGTAGCATGAACAGTCTCACACCATGTAGAGGGAGACTTCTCTGCTTACAGAAGGAACCATGTAGAGGGAGACTTCTCTGCTTACAGAAGGATAGAGAGGTGTGGTGAGGGAGTCCACTCTCCAGCACACCAGCCACTCACTCAATGAGTTTTTAAAAAATCAAAAAATGTTCTAAGCCAATGATGTGGCTTCTACTTTGATAATTCTCATAATTTTAGAGGGAGAGAGTCACCTTTGGTTCCAAATTCAGGTTTGAGAAACTTCCATCCAAGTTGTATTGAAACCATAATTCCTCATGTAACTTCCCCCTGGAGACCTCACAAATATCACAAGAATTTTAATAATAATAAAGTACATATCTGAGTTGAATCCCAATCTGTCACTTCCTAGCTGGGTGATCCTGAGAAAATTACTTAACCCCTCTGTGCCTCAGGTTGTCCATCTAACAAATGAGAATAATACCATTTCTAACCTTGGAGAGTTGGTGTGAGAAAGAAATGATCTCCTACATGTAACTAACTTCTTAAACTAGTGTCTGGCCATGGTATGGACTCGATGAACATGAACTTTATCATCATCATCACGGACATATTTTAATATATGAACCATGATATCCCAGAAAGGAAAAGGGGCAGAAGCAAATTTATGAGCCAGATCTCTCTACCTCTGAAGCTCAGGGTCTTAAGCTTTAGGCTGCCCTGCTTCACATGTCCAGTTGCGATGCCTGAAAACCAACCTACCCCTGAAGTTCTAGGCTCCTTCCAAAAACCACTCTGAGGAGCAAAACCATGTCTTTTCCTCTCTCAGAATTAGCGGTTTGGTGTAAAACAAAACAAATATGCGTGGCCAACTCCACAGAGTCTCCTTGGTAAATTATAATTCATTATATCTGCCTCAACACTATCATTATTAGGCTTTCCTATGGGTAAGAATTCATGTGGTGTTCGCTAAAGAAGCAAGAGTGGCTCTAAGAGTCTTGTACTCAGAGATCTCACCCTAGTAGAAGTTACAAAATCTACACAAATACATTGGAACATAGTACAACACATATATATGTGTGTGTTATGCATATATGACAGACTCTTGACACTTTATGCTTAATACTTATTTGCTATGTCTGAGTCTGTATTTATTTGTTGATAGAGGATAATTTTTATTTATTGTCTCCTGTGGATTCTTAGATTTTTAGGAGTCATGACTTGCTTGTCTCTGTATCCATAATGCCTATAAAATGAATGCTTGATGATGCATGCACGCATGCACGCATGCATGAATGAATGACTTGTGTGGTCTGCAGGCTCTGAAGGAATACGAGTAATTTCCATCTGTTGGTTTGTGCTCCCTAAAACGGCCTCTAGAGCACACTGGGAGCACCCCCACACTCAGTTTCCCAGCCATCCTTTTGCCACACCCAAGCGCCCTCATCTGGCCGTGCTGCGAAATGTTCCCTCTGGGGCTGCAGCAAGAGCTGATCTAAGACCTAAAGAAAACAAGGATGATTTTTTTAATTCCTTCGCCAAGATGGGAAGGGGAAGTTGAAATAAAAGGAGCACGGATCGTGAATGCGTATTGTCTTAACAGCACAGGCAAGCCCTGGGGGTGATCTTGTTTTGGTAATTGGAGTGTAAATAAGTTCTGATTTCCCCTATAGTCTTAGAAGAATTTTAAGGGGATTCCCATTGAGCAACCTTTTAAATGTGTGTTCACACATCACCACCTTCAGGAAGCATTTCTTAGCTACTGCACACCTCCTCTGATGGGTCTCTCCTCTGAACTCCTAAGGTGGCAGTGTTGCCTGGTGGTCCTGTCGGGACCATGGAATCCAATCCAGCTTCAAATCCCGCCTCTCTATATACTAGCTATGTGACATTTTGCAATATCCCAAGCCCCTTTGAGTCTATACTGACTTACTGAAAAATGTGAATATCAATAGCACCTACCTCATAGAGCTGTTTTAGAAATTAAGAGGTAGGCTTTGTGGAAAGTACTCAGCTCGTTGTTTGACAGCGTTGTCTTTAAAATACCTAAAACTATTTATTAGTATTATTTATTGCCTTGATAACTTGCATTGAATAATAGATGTTCCTTAGGTTGTAATTTAAATATTTAATGCATGTTTGTTTTGTCTTTTTGATGGCAATAACTACATATTGGATTTGTGTTGTAGTCTTGAGTGATTAATATGTTTTTTAGCAAGATAGGGTGAGTCTTGGCAAAATTGTGAAGTAAGTGACAGCAAGCCATGTGGGACAGTGGCAGGAATATTTCTAAGGCCTCTTTTATCTTCTCTGACCAATGCCTCCCCAAGCTACCCCCTGCCCATCTCTTAGTAGAGTCTTCTCCCAAGTCCAGGGAATGAATTGGATCCCATGAATATGGGATATTACCTGGCAAGGGGAAATTAAGGTTACAGATGAAATAAAGTTTGCTAAAACCAGCTGATTTTATGATTGGGAGAATATCCTAGGATATCTGGGTGGCCCAATGTAATCTCAGGGTCCTTAAATGGAGAACAGGGAGGCAGAAGGATCAGAACCAGTAATATAGCACCAAAAAGACCCACTGGGCAATTGCTGCTTGGAAGGTGGAGGAAGGAGCCATGAGCCAAGGAATAGGCAGCCTCCAGAAGCTAGGAAAGACAAAGAAACAGAATCCCCCCTAAAGCCTCTAAAAGGAACCTAGTCCTGTTGATAGCATGATTTTAGCCCAGGGAGGTCCATTTTAGACTTCTGATCTCCAAACTGTAAGATATTTGATTTGTGTTTTAAGCCACTGCATGTGCGGTAAATTGTCCCAGCAGCAGTAGGAAATGAATGTACAAAACCTTGAAGTTATATAACGCAGGAGCTCTCGGGAACAGTGTTCACTGTAGAGCCTATGCAGATGGCCTGGGATAGTAGAGCCAGAGAGAGAGTGTGACCTGGCGAGTTGAGGAAGAGGAAGATGAGCAGAGCTGGAAGAGTGGTCCTAAGCACTAAGGGATGACAGAATGAAACAGACAGTAAGAAGAACAAATGACAAAGTAAGGAGCTAGGAAGATCAACAGCAGGGTGGGATAGGATGTAGGAAGCAAGGGGTATAATGTTCAAGACTGGCATTGAGAACAGTGGCAGGGATGGGAGGCAGAAATGGTTGGCTGTATTATGACAGGGCAAGGATATGCCTGCCATTTTATAGTTATGGCAGCTCTTTCATAGGAGGGGACCTGACAATTCACCACGCTGGGAGCCATGGTTCCATGTACGATGTGTATCTGTAGCTCATACATCATCTTCCATGGCCCCTGATACCAAATCATCTCTGAACATATGCTGATGAATGGTGTGCCTGAAGACAATGACAGTGGTCAGTTTGATGACCTCACGTGTGAGATGTGTTGTCTACTTGTGAAGGTACATATTTCTTTTCATAGTATTCTTGATATCTCACTTCATGAGAGGAAGCCAACACCAACCATACTCTATGATACAGTGTGATCTTATAAAATTTTACATTAACCAACAGAGAAACAATAAGCTTTCCTTCCTTCCTTCATTTCTGTTGAGAGCCACATTCTAAAAGTCCTGAACACAGTAGACAATGCAAATTGCACAGAAAGCATGGGACCCAGGGAGATGGGAAGCATGGAAGGTGGTGAGGGCATATTTTGGTTTTCCAAGAGCAACTTCACAGTCTTCTCCCCTGTGTCTCTTGTCTTCTTTTCTGACTTTCCTTCATCTCTTTTGGCTCTCAAACAGAAAGCACTTCTCAGTGGGCAGCGTACGTGGGACGAGATGGTAGCATCAGGCCCCAGGAAATAGGCATAATTCTTGCCACATATGATTGGAGAAGAAAGGCAACTTTCCAGTGCAGTGTTTTCAATTACTGCCAACAATACCTAATGTTTAATACCAGAGAAAGGTATTAGGAATCTTATTTTTAAACTGGATGGGCTAAATAAATAAATAAAACAATAATATCAGGAGCAACTTGGAAACACAGATAGCGTACCTCACACTGGAATGCTATTTTATGACAGTTGCCTAAGGACATCCAGGCACATTATTATTATTATTTTTTAAGATTTTATTTATTTATTTGACAGAGAGAGACACAGCGAGAGAGAGAGCACAAGCAGGGGGAGTGGGAGAGGGAGAAGCAGGCTTCCCGCTGAGCAGGGAGCCCGATGTGGGGCTCAATCCCAGGACCCTGGGACCATGACCTGAGCTGAAGGCAGACGCTTAACGACTGAGCCACCCAGGCGCCCCATCCAGGCACATTATTAAAACCTGCATGTTGCATTCATTTATACTGCAGAGAAAATGTGGGGCTGGCAGTGAGCCCACAGGAGCTCTGGGTTCAAATTGCTTTCCAACTGACTGTGTGTTCTTGGATAAGTCTCTTCCCCTCTCTGAAATAAGGTCTTTTGGCTCTGTGGCACCCAAGCTTCACTCCAGCAATAAAGCTCCGTATCTATTTTGCTCTAGCTAAAGGTCACTGTCATTTTTCCAAGAATGTCTTCATGGTCAGGAAATTTTAGGACCAAAGCCAGTGTATCATGGTGACAAAATGTTCTTGGCCATCTGGTGGGATGGACACAGAGCACAGAGAAGCAGAAAAGGGCTAAGGAGTTGTATCATGAACAGCAGTCTCTGGATCTATTTACTAGCTCCCAAGGCTACTGCTGATCTGTTTCACAAGATTCTCAGCCCCTCCCCACTACCTTCCTTTTTTTTTTTTGGATTGCATTTATTTATCTATTTGAGAGAGAGAGCGCATGAGCAGGGGGAGAAGCAGAGGGGGAGGGACAAGCAGACTCCATGCTCAGTGCCAAGCCCAACACCAGGCTTGATCTCACGACCCTGAGATCATGACCTGAACCGAAATCAAGAGTTGGACACTCAACTAACTGAGCCACCCAGACGCCCTCTGACCACTCCCTTCTTAAAAAAAAAAAATCAACTCCGGTTCAGGCATTAGAATGAGTCAGGCAGTCATGCAGTATTTTAAGTGCAAGAACCTTACAGGTAATTTACATCAAACCACTACTTCTTCCCAATATTCAGCACACTCACTTATTTATGAGGACACCCACATCTCAGGAGAAGAATCTGGCCCATGACTCCATTCCCATTAAGTGGCAGAGCCGGACTTGAATGCACGGAGCTCCCCCAGTAGGCTCCTGCTCTTTCTGTTCCTGCAAAAACTATTTTTTTTGAGATTTTATTTATCTGAGAGAGAGAGAGAGAGAGAGAGGACGAGCAGGGAGGAGGGGCAGAGGAAGAGGGAGAAGTAGACTTCCTGCTGAGCAGGGAAGCCCTTCATAGGGCTAGATTCCAGGACCCTGAGATCATGACCTGAGCCGAAGGCAGAGGCTTAATCGACTGAGCCATCCAGGTGCCTGCCCCCCTGCAAAGACTATTCTTTACTGGAGTCACTATCTTTGACTAGAATGCAGCCCAAGGAAGTCCCATAAGCCGTTACTTTCCAAAGGGTCATCCGAGATCCAGCAGCAGTCAGCTGGAAACTTGTTACAAACACAGAATCTCAGGCCCCTCCCCAGACCCACTCAATTAGAATCCACCTTTGTGGTAAGACCCCCAGGTAGTTCCTGTGCACATGAAAGTTTGAGAAGCACCAACATAAAATGCCTTTAATTCAGGACAAACATCACGGTTCTCCACCATCCGCCTAGCTCAGCCATCCCATACTGGGAATTATTATAGTTCAGAGTGGCCCAAGAGGACCATCATGGTTACTTATAAATCAGCACTAGCAAGTGGATCTTTAGTCCTCTATACAGAAAGGTGTGACCTCTGGGGCGCCTGGGTAGCTCAGTCATTAAGCGTCTGCCTTCGGCTCAGGTCGTGATCCCAGGGTCCTGGGATCGAGTCCCGCACAGAGCTCCCTACTCTGCGGGAAGCCTCCTTCTCCCTCTCCCACTCCCCCTGCTTGTGTTCCCTCTCTCGCTGTGTCTCTCTCTGTCAAATAAATAAATAAATAAATCTTAAAAAAAAAAAAAGAAAGCTGTGACCTCCATGGGAGAGGGCTTCATGATTGTCCATCTCCACTTAGGAATCAACATCAATTTTGGTATCTAGGAAAAAAGGAAGAGATGTCTTTTTTAATTATTATTAAAATATCAGATGACTGTGACTCTTTTGTTAACTTCTGCTTCCTTGGTGTTGGCTTTGGTTTCATGAAACCAAACCTCCTATTTACATAGGATTTACATAAGGTTCATTGTTCTTTCCATGGCAAAAAAAGAGGCAGCCTGGGGAAGAAAAAAAGAGCAAGAGCAGGGGGCCCAGAGTCCCCAGAGCTGGGTTTCAATACTACCTCAACTATTCAATAGCTGTGTGACCCAGGACAGAACAATTTACCTCTCTGAAACTCTCTTTCCTTGTCAGTAGAACTGTTATGCCAATAATAACTAACTAAGGAGAGGCCTGAGAGCTTATCTATATGAAAGTTCCCATCACATGGCAAGCATTCAGTAGGATACAGAACTGTGTGATTCAGAAAGGTAGTAACTGGAGCAGGTAATAAATACCTCATGAGTATTCACAATGTGCGGAGACACTGAAATCAACAGCAAATGAGACAGATATAGGATCTGCCCCAACAGAACCACTGTCCATTGAGAAAGTAAGACAGAAAATGACCGAGTGCTTGCTGTGTGCGAGGCACTGTTCTGAGAACTTTACATAGAACATCTGATTTAACCAGCACTGCTATCCCGTGAATACTGGGTACTATCACTAGCCCATTCTACAGATGAGGAAACCGAGGCACACAGTGGTTAAGTAGCCTTGCCAAGACATAAACAGCTAGTAAATAGGAGATCCTAGGATATGAACCCAGACAGGTCAGTTCTAGAGCCCATGTACTTAGGCTCTGTGTTAATCTGCTTCACCATATATAGCAACTAAATATATATAAATACATGCTGAAAAAGCAGATGGCCAGAGAATTAGGGGAGTGTTCCAGGGAGACTTAACCTAGTCTGAAGAGTCAGAGAAGGATCTCTGAGGAGATGATAAGGATGAGGAGAAGGAAGTGATGAGAACCCAGGTAAAAGAGGGAAAAATCATCCAGCAGGGCAAAAATAGGGCTGAAGACCTGGACTGAACTCAGAGACTGGTTACTTTAACATAGGTGACAGATAGGGCTGATTCCTGGGGAAGACTGCAGCTCAAAACAAACAAACCCACAAATACTCTTGCAAATCAACCTCTTGAGCACCACTCTGCCATGTAGGCATTCCCAGTGCTCAGTCTTGGCTACTGTCTACACCTAGCATTTTCAGAGATGAAAAAGGAAGGACAGATGAGCTGGCAAGGAGAAGGAGAAAGACTGAGGGCTTTGGCATGGAGTCTGGCCATGGAGCCCCTGACTTCTTCCTGCTCCACCTTGAGAAGATAATTTGAAAGAGCTTTCTAAACTTCCATTGCCTCATCTGGAAAGTGGAAAATGTCCTTACTTATAAGAAATAAGTATGGAAGCTACTTCTGATCGTTGTGGTGACGTTTAGATAAGCCGTGTATGTGTGGTACCTAAGATGTGGTATGCACTTGAGGAATGTTTTCTCGCTTCCCTCCTCACTGTTCAAAGTTAGAAGCTGGAAGCTGTGCAGGGAAATAAGACTCAGTCTCCAGCATCCAGTCCCCTCACGCAACCTCTCTCGGAGGGTGTTTGGTTTTTCTGATGCTTTAACCGATATGGAGTTAGCAAGTTCGGTCACAGAGCCCTCATGAGACTGTTTTAAAAAATGTATTCATTTCTTTAAGATCCTTCAGAGAAAGCAAGGCTCCAATTTTGAAGAAAACATCCAAATGCCCCCTTGATAGTCTTCCTTACAAAAAAACTAACAAAAAATGAAATGGGCAATCAAATTATAAGAGGGCAGCTAATACAATTAATAGGATTTTTTTTTTCTAGCAGTACACAGAAAAGAAATATGTGTGACTTCAACCCCAAAGGCCAGAGGGAGAAATCTGGGGTCGAAAAGGCAGAACTTAGGGGACACCTGGAACTTCAGAACTGGAAATCAACTTGAAGAGCATTAGTAAAGCCCCCCATTTTCCAGCAAACATGAGTGATTTTTAAAGCTGAAGTAAAGATCACTTGGGATTATTGGCAGAATGAGAACTTAAAGTTGGGCCCCCTGGAGCAATCAAGAGGCAGGGTATATTGTGCCAACAGCACTGAGCAGCTAAGGAGATTTGCTGCTCAACACAAATCATTCAAGTTCCAACGTTTATGCAGAATGCTGTGGATAGGTGACAACTCAGGGAACTTACCCTTCTCTGGAGAGGGAAAATGGAATTAAAACTGCTATAAAACAGCAAAGCCTTGATTCAACAAATTTTAGAACATATTCTCTTTCCAAATAAGTGTAATAATTCTCATTGACCCCTTTGTGGGAAGTTGGTAAAGTTTGCTTAGATTTGCATGCGATTTCCATACTGGTCACTCAGTTCCAAACTTACATCAATGGGTAATCACAGGCCTATTCCTGTTTCAGTTCTTGGTCATTAAGCAAGAATGCCCAGTGCTTTGGCCTCTGCCAGGCAAAGTCATCACCCAAGGAAAGCAAGGCCACTTGCTATCTTTCCTCCTAATCCTGATGCCCTTCAAATGCCTTTCAGAAAGCCAAAGAAGACTCCCCGGTGCAGTAATGCACTGTGCGGTCTGAACAAATCAGCTATGAAAGATAACTGAAGACATTTGAAATTTGGGCTTGGCATTACATGCCACTAGGAAATTACTGTTAATTTTGATGGGTATGATAACTGTATTCTTATTATGTAAGATAATAGCCTAATATTTTTTACAGTTGCATTCTGAAATACTTGAGAGTAAATCATGTCTGTAATTTGCTTTAAAATATAAACTTCTTTAAAATAATAAGCAAATGTTAAAAAAAAGGGATAAAGTAAATGCAGCAAAATGTTAGGAAGTGTTAAAGCAAGTTATAAGCACCCATTATAATGTAATCTTTACTTTTCTGTATATAAACATTTGAACACTAAAAATTTAAAAAAAAAACTAAATAAGGTTATTCTGTTAGAATTAGAAGAAGAGCTATGGAGCTTGACCTCTTGTTATACTGTTTGACCTCCCAAATATCAACTGTGTAGGTAGATGCTATGAGACAGAAGACAAGAACTCCTTTCTTTTATGTAAAGAGTGCACACAAGTAACTCACACGTGATATTTTCTCATTGCAAAAACATCCAACCATCAAGAAATATAAGGACTAACAAGTGAAAGTCCCTCTCTGGATTGCCCTCTCCCTGTCGCCTTCCCATCATCAGCAGTTTAGTGGAAGTAAGCAGGAAAATGGATTTGTGTTCTTGGGGCAAACTCAATGGCAAAGTCATCCAGGACAAAAATGACGAAAGCACAGCCATGTGGTGGGACAGAATGAGAGGAAATGTTTTCTGATTCGTTGAAAAGCTGGGTGCAGGTATACTATTTTTGGAAAGACACCAAGGTGCTCATTGTGTTTTCTCCCCAGTAGGAGAACATGGCATCCCTAAAACTGAGTTCAGTTCATGTCATCCAGGAGAGCCTGAAGATCTGCAAACTCTCCCTTACATCAAGATGCCCAGGTTGGTAAGGTATGTCCTTCTCTCACAGTGAACATTCTCAACACTTTTTCAACATGGTGGAGCCCTACCTAGGAGGAGTATGTCACCTTCAGCTTTGGAGGATCCAAGGGTCCAGAGTGACATGAAAGTCATGACAAGGTGAGCTATATGGGGTCATGCTTGCCTTCCTTACATCGCATATCCTTGGTTAAATGAAGCAGGAACTTAGGTGTTACCTGTTTTTACTAATCTATAACCTACTGAAAAATCTGCAATCTCTCTATGGTCCTTTTTCTGTGTGCTTACATATATGCTTAAGAATAGTAATAGTAATTACATATAAGCCCTTGGAGTATAGCAATATTCTAAGCACTTTGTACATATTAAATTATTTAATCCTCAAAACATTCCTCTAAGGTATATACTATTTTTATCCCCATTTTACAAATGGAGAAACTGATGCCAGGGCAGTTAAATAACTTATCCAAACTCACCCAGTTAGAAAGTAGTAGCACTGGGATTTCAACCCAGGTCTTCTACTTCAGGGCATGCTCTCTTAACCATCACACTATTCGTTATCTCTGTGATTCACAAACCGTTTTGCTTTTAGCTTTGTTTTTCAAGAACGGGATCATACTAGATGTGATTTACTTCATTTTCACTTTCAACTATGCCTTGGACTTTTTGATATGTCAGTTCATAAAGATCTGCCTCATTTTTTTTAAACACTATCTTTCATAGATAGCACATAGATGTACAGAACCACATTCTACTTGTTGTGCATTTACATTATTTCTGGTATTTTTTGTTATAAATAATGCTGCAATGAACCATCTTGGACTTTATTTTTAGGCATACATGTATTTCCATAGATTAGATTCTAGAAGGAAAATTGCTGGATCAAATGATATGCACATTTAAAATTTTCATAAACATTGAAATAAGATTTCTACTTTTCAACTTATAATAGTGGCCAGAAACCAAAAATCCATGACTTAGGAGGGAGGGTGAAGAAATGATATCAACATTAGGCATGTGGTTTATCAGCACAGTTGCTTTTTCCATCCCACATACCACAGCATAAAAACTGAGCCCCCAAAAGAATTGGATCATGGATGGACCTTATATCTAGGTGACTTTAGCCTACTTTGTGAAAGGTCAAAAGGCCATACTAGAGAATATGGTAGCACTTTACAATCATAATAATAAAACCACGATACCAGTAACCATAACGGGCACCATTTATTGAGCATGTACCGCATGCTAGAAACCCCCAAAGGGCATTCATTGCCTTGCGTAATCCTCCTAACAATCTACAATCCCGTGAGTGCCCAGAATCAACTGCATGTGCCTTCTGATCACAGCTCAATCCTCCCTTCCACAGGGAAGCCCTCATTGATCCGACCAGGTCAAATTCCCTTATAATATTCTCTCGTAGCCAAACACCTCGTCATTACAATGCTTTACAGAGTCATAATTTCATATTGAATAGTGTGATTCGTGGATTAACCTCTATTTCCCTTTCTAAACTCCACAAGGGCAGGGATGGTGAAAGATGAATGAGGAAGGAGTAAATGGAGCAGTGCATGAGTCACGGAGCACGAAGGCAGTGAAAGAAGCATTAATTCTGAGCAGGTATGCTGGAAGCTTCATGGAGGAGAGGGCTCTTGAACCACATCTTGAGCTAAATACTGATGGTCAATACCATATAGGCAGATACAGATGGGGAAGTACATCCAGTCCAGAACATGTGATCAAGAGGATCGGGGTAAAAAAGTACAGAGCAAGTGTGTGAAACAAGAAGAGAAACAACACGGCTAGAAATTCCTGCCTTGTTTGTCTGGGTCTTCTAGCTGAGGGCAGAGGGTCAAATTCATCTGAGCTATGCCTTACTTAGTAAGCTATGTCATGTGTCAACCTCTCTTAACAGTGTAAGTATTTAAAAAAGAATGAAAAGCCATGAAAGGCAGGAATTTCTAACACTGGAACACCAGGATGGGAGAAAACTTCTAGGACAGCAATCTTTACGGGCCCTGTAGACCATACTGTGTGGATACTCACATCCTCCATCTATTAGCATACACTGTTCTTGCTGACCCTGGATCCAGGAAAATACCCTCTGATATTTGAGCAGCAACAATGGGAAGTGTGTTACACCACACACATGGTGGTTTCAAGAGAATGTACAATTTTGGTATGATTCATACCCTTCTATTCCCTGAAACTTGATGAAAGCAAATTTTTCACTAATAGCCATGCGCAGCAATGCCCATGTATAATGGCTTATACCTGAAGTGGCAAAGGAATCATCTACCCCAATCCCCAACCCCCAATCCCCTCAGAATGCTCAAGCTCATTTGGGTTTCAGGAGAAATTTAACTGTTATGGTCTGGTAGGAGACGCTGAGCAAACTGCTGGAAATGCTTCACATTGTATTGAAACAATGGACTGGCTCTCTTCTGGGGGGCATTGGTGTAGTTTCCAGAAACTGGATGAATCATTAGTCTCAACCAGGTAATTGTCATTCCCACTTGGCCGGGCCCCAGGTGACCTTTCTTAAAAGCTGCAGAAGAAATGTGTGCTATAAATAGGAACATTTGAGAAGTATTTCCTGGAAGAAACACCCTAGTGGATCAAGGTCTCCTTCTTGTCTTACCCATCTCTCTACCAAACAAAGGGTTCCTTCTGAGTCCTTCTTCTCTGAGATCTGTGAGTGTAATTAAATGAAGAGGATCAAGAAGGCCATGTTTTTTAGAGAAGGAAAAGAAAGTACTAGCCATGTATATCATGGCTTTAGCCATGTATATCAGGAATGTTCTGGGTCGCAAATAAGAGAATATTGGTCTCTTGTAAGTATATATTTATAACATAAAAACTTCTCTTTCTTTAAGGCTTGGCTTAAGTCTTCTGAGTGGTCTCCAGAAAGCTATTTCTGAAGATGTTAACCCACAGAAAACTGAATGTTTACTAGAAGCCAGCCATGAATACCATAGATAATTCTCACAATGACCCTGCCAAATAGTTAACATTCTGCATAATAGAGTAACTATTTTAATGCCTTTTTTTTAGAAGATTTTATTTATTTATTTGAGAGAGAGCATGAGAGAGAGAGAGAGCATGAGCAGAGGGAGGGGCAGAAGGAGAGGGAGAAGCAGGCTCCCCGCTGAGCAGGGAGCCCTGTGCGGGGCTCGATCCCAAGACCCTGGGATCATGACCTAGGTGAGGCAGAGTCTGAAGGCAGATTCTTAACTGACTGAGCCACCCAGCTGCCCTAGAGTAACTTTGTTAGAGTCACTGTTTGAGCTCAAGTCTATCTGGAGCCCAAGACTTTCTCTCTTTCCCCTGTAACATATGTGCTTTTTTTTCCTCTATCGAATTCCTCCGGCACTTACAGTGCTGCCAAAGCCAGTGTCCTCTCCTGTAGTATTCTATGAATTATTGATTTGTGTAAATTATACAAAAAGAATTCCACTTCCCAGGGGCTAATGGTCTTGGTTTAACCAGCCAAGCAAGCTTTCCTCACAGGGTTTTATACACAGGGCCAAAAGACAAACTTCTCAGTGAGGACTTGCCTTTGGTACCTTTGCCTGATGAGGAATAAGGTATGTTTGCTAAAACCCTGCTACAGCTCACAAGCCTGGCTGGTTTAGCTGCTCTGGGGGTGGGTCCTGGGTGGGACCCAGACAAGCGTATTTTTGAAAACCTCCTTAAGTTTTCCCGTGCAGCTCAGATTGCTGTTCTAAGATGACACTGAGACTCTGCATATTTACCTAGCACTTTGGGTGGTTCTAATGATCAGGCTAGTCTGTGTGAGACTGACCACATATATAACCTTTTTGAGAGAAAGGTAGGGATTCTTTCTTGGTTCTGGTCATGGTGGAGAATTTACCCTAGGCTTGAGCTTGCCAATGGGGTGTTAAGAGTTTTTGTAAAATATGAGAGTTGACATCCATAGAATTTCCACTGCAATGCAAGTCACTATAATAAGAACTTTAAATAGCTGATTGTTTTCTTCCTTATACTACTTTTTGAGCTAGATATTTGTATTACCCCATTTTTAGAGATAAGGAAAATTGCCTCAGGTCACATTGTTAGTAAATGGTGGAACTGGAGGTCCAATCCAGGAAGCCTGACCCTTGGTCTATGGTTTTAGCTCTATACAGCACTTCCTGCTCTGTGTCACACTGGAGTCCCTCAATGGCACTCTGTGTAGGTTCTATCCTCTCTACTGAGCCAGAAAAGAGGATGGGAAGTTAAAGCCCAGAAGTAGTCTGGACCTCCGTCCTAGAGCAAGGGAGCCTGGTATAGAAGGAGAAACAAAGACAGCCATTAGATGTGAGGGGAGTAAAGATGCTATAAAGTCAAGCTAAAGAATCCTGCTACCATGTGTAAGACCTCACTCTAAGTGCAAGGACCTGATCTTCTGAGGTACAGACAATAGTTCCTTCTAGGCTGTATGACACAGTGGATTCACCTTAGACCTCAGAGTCTAACAGAGTTTACGTATCTGCTCCAACATTTACAAGTCTCACAAGCAGATGCCTTTAAATTTCTGAGCCTCAGTAGCCTCAATTGTAAAGAGAATAAACTAAAGCCTTCTGCTTCACATGGTTCTGAGAATAAAAGATGGTAATAAACATGGTAACCTGTAAATAACTGTAAATAACTTCCTAGGCCTGTTTCCTAAGCAACCACCCATTAGTTCATCCATCAGAGGGTTAAGAAAGCCAACTTGAATGCAGTCACAGGGTTGAGATATTTTATTTCTGAACAAAGGTTCTATAATTTCAGCTTGGCTACGCCTATACCCAGATCCTCACCCAATCCTCATGGCCGCCTGTGGGACTGGTAAGCAGATCCAGAGCCTCACATACTCTTTGAAAAAGCACTGTGCTTTAATAAGTCACTTTTCTCTCCTCGGGCGAAGTTCACATGAATTAGATTGCGAGGCACTTTATGCAAAACGTCTGACCTTCGCTGGCTCTGATTTGCATTGTCATCATTCCTTTATTCTTCTAAAGTGCCTTCATTTTGCATAATGTTATAATGTTATTCAGGCTTTGCAGTTAGCACTATTTTATTTCTCCAATTATAGCCATTTTAGGCAAAGCTATAGATAACCTTCAGAAACCCATGCCTGTGTGATACTTCATTCACAAGGAGGAAGCAAAGAAATCAGGCTTAAAAAAAAAGAGAGAAGAAAAATACTAGAAAGCTCACTTGGGGTGGAAATTTAAAACTCCAAGACTAGATTTTCTTTCCCTTTTTGGGGATTAAGACAGAGGATTGTCTGTGTACCATGAAAATCTCTGTATTACCAGTTAGTTATTATGGGCAAAGCTTACTATTGAAGCAGGGGCATTCACCTAAGCAGAAAAACCTAGTGTTATTCATGCGTAATTTGAAGAGTCTCCCAACCTAAGATCTCTCTTCCATCTGTCCCAGTAGGTCCCACCCCATGGTGGGAATTGGCCGATCCTAAGGCCAAGGGCTGGAATCAGTTAATGGACCAATATCTGTAGGAGACAGGACATAATGCATTGTTATCTGCCACTTGTTAGTCTAAATGAGATTCTGATCATTTCTTCTCATTTAAAGTTGTTTGGAGAAAGGCCAAGAACAGATTCTGAGACACAGTGTTGGAGCAGGAGTGAGATGAACCCAAACCAAATGTCAATCCTTTCATGCCTTTGCTAGGACCTTGATTATAATTTGGGTATGCTAAATAGTAGAAGGAAACATTCATGTTTCATAACATTCATCAAATACCTACTATTCACCTGATATCAAGTTACATAGCAAATAATACACAGTGTACTCACTTTTAAACGAACTTACCATCCTAGTCACAAGATTGTAGTGACCTAGGCAAATAATAGATGAATTATGGACCACCAGAGAGAATGAAGTTCTATAGTGGAATTAAACTTCAATGAACAAAGAATTTTTTGGCTCTTTTATTTCTCTACTGTTACTTTACTCTTCTTCACATGAACCCCAATTTGCCAAATATCTTTAAATGTAGTCCATGCAAGTTGAAAAGTGAATCTAATCAGTTGTTAAATCATTCATTTATATTTAAGGCCATCTCCTTGAAATAACTGCTCTTTTCCCTGGTCTTCTCCCCACCCTTGCTCATTTCTGGCTATATGGCAGAATGGCTGCCATGACCCCATGGAACTGTGTGGAAGGCAATTCCCCGGGTCTGATATTTGAGTGTACGGTGGGCAGCGTTTTATCAGGTTTCCTTGGTTTTGCTTCATTCTTGGGTATGAGGGACATTGACACTAACATCCATGAATAATGAACTCGTCCGTAGAATTTTCTTAGCTCAGTGAGTCAGATGCCTTCATTCCATTTGCCCCATAACAGTGTCTATTCTCAATGACAATACAGAATCTCTGAGTCTAGAATACTCTCTTCCTCCAGCCCTGGCCCAGGAAGCCATCCCTTGGCTTCTGTCAAAGGGTCTCCTCATTTGGCCCCATTACAGACCCAATGGCTCTAAACTTAGTGTTCTTTCTGCTGTACTGGAACCTAGTGAATCTCAGGACTGCTGATAAAAACCCTCTTTATGCCAGACCATTCTCTCTCTCTCTCTCTTTTTTTAATAAGATTTATTTATTTATTTATTTTTATGATGTTCTACCTACAATTAATAGACACTTATTTTTTATATTTTAATATATAGTCTGCCTTTCTTGATTGTCTTGATAAGTATTTTTTTTAAGATTTATTTAAAGAGAGCAAGCGCGGGGGGTGGGGGGAGACACAGGGGGACATGGGGAGAGAAACTCCAAGCAGACTCCGTGCTGAGCACTGGAGTCCCCTGGGGGTTCGATCTCACAATCATCAGATCATCATCGGAGCTGCAGTTCACAACAGGCGACTTGCCACAGTTGTTTCAGTTATATTTGAGAGAGAGAGAAAGAGAAAGGGAGCACAAGTAGGGGGAGGGACAGAGGGAGAGAATCCTCAAGGAGACTCCTTGCTGAGCACGGAGCCCAGTGCGGGGCTTAGTCCCATAGCCATGAGATCATGACCTGAGCTGAAACCAAGAGTCAGATGCTTAACTGACTGAGCCATCCATGTGCCCCCAGACCGTTCTCTTAAACCACATCCAACTTATTGGCTTGTGATTGCTCTGCATTATGGTGTCTTCTTTGAGTCCTCAGCAGAGGCATGGACCAGGGCTCTCTGCCCTGCATAGTCCCTGAGATCTAGCCAGCACATCTCCTTCCACCTCCAGAGAAGGAGGCAGAGTTTTATTCCTGGCTGCCTTCCTCTCTCATCTCTGGCTTCCTTCTCAGTCCTCTGGGCTCAAAGAGAGGGAGTCTTTCCCTACACGGGATCCTCCTCCTTCCCAAGAGCACCCAACCCTCTCCCCACCATTCCCTGTGCTATACTAGCAAACATGATGTGGGGAGGCAGAAATATTAAACTAAAATCAATTAAGACATATCTAAAAATAACATTATTTTTATCCTTAAATATCCAGATTCCCAATCACCAACTAGAGCAGCAATTTTCCTTCCCATTTTGCTGCTAAGACGAAAGACAAAAATGAAGAAAGGTAGACATAAAACTGAGTGCGTATCAATCCCAATTCAATTCTGGCCTCAAGCATCATTAGTGAGACCTCTGGGTGACTGATCTGCTATCATCTCCTCCAATCCAGTCTGTATCACTATCAGAGATGACATGTTGCTTATCCATGTGTTTCTCTTCTGTGCCTCTCAACAGACTCAGAACTTGATGGAGGAAAAAGCAATACTTCAAATCCCCTTCATGATAGTTTTCAACATGGTCACTGCCAGTTTTTTTCTGTCTCTTCCCCATAGCCTATATATTTGTATAAGTTATAGACCATGTTCTTTCTCATTTTTGTATTTCGAGGATATAGCACATTATCTGGCCCAATAAATATCTTCAATGAGTGGAGGTGTGAATGAAAACTTTATACCACACTTACGGGCTCATAATATATAACAGAATTGTATGAGTAAATGAAGGAATGGTATATACTTGTACACTCTCTGTAACTAACTCTGATTCTTTGTCACATGATGCTTACCAACTTGAACAATTGGCACCTCACAATTTTGCTGCAGGCCTGAGGGTAAAGAGCCCTTGGCAGCAACTCCTCACTGCTTTGATGTTCCAATGCTTAAATTTGGCTAGGGTGCAGAGCTCTTCAACCCTATCAGCAAGCACTGAATCACCCACAAAGCACAGCATCAAAGCTGGGTGATACTATCCCTCTCACCCATGGCTTCTCTTTCTGCTTTTCTGCTCTCCCTTTAGAAACCAATCTGTCTCTTGCTGCACGTTAAACTATAATAGTATGTCATGCAGCCTTCCTTATTACTAACAAGTTGACACAGGCATTCAGGAAGCCCATGATGTCTACAGAAAAAGAAAACCACTTTTTTTTTTTTTGGCTGAATATTTTTTTCCTCCAAACTCTTGTCTTCTTTCCCAGAAATTCAGCTGTGCTATTTTTAGCCTGAATTAGGTGTGTCTCTTTCCAGGAGATTTCTTTTCTGTAAGCAGTGATAAATACTTCAGAATATATCCTCAATTTTACCATATTAGCAATCACATTATTTATTAATTAGCCATCCCTATGGATTGGGTTGATATTCTGACAAAGGAAACACATGCTAATTTGCATGATTTTCATTTCTGGGCTTCTAGACCACCCCCATTTGTATAGAGAAGGAAAGCATCTGATGACCCCAGAAGGTTTCAAACTAATTTCCTTCATGAACTATTCATCTACTAGTACTGAGTGGATACTCCAAACTCTCCTTCAGTAACTTTTTGCTATTTAACAAACAAGTCCATAATTTAGTAGCTTTAAAGGACAGCCATATATTATTTCTCATGAACTTAGAGGTTATCTGGGAAATTTTGCTGATCCGGGTTGAACTTGGTGGGCTCACTCATGCATTTGCAGTCAGCTGAGAGGTAGGTAGGCAGTTTTGCTAATCTTGGCTGAGCTTCTGTGTCATGCTTGGGGGTGGACTGGTCCAAAGTGACTCTGGTTGTGGCAACTCAGTCCTGCCTGATCTCTCATCCTCCAGCAGGCTGATCTAGGCTCAGTTCCATGGAATTGGTAGGATTCTATATTCAAGCAAACTCAAACATGCAAGGACAGAGGAGACACTCAACGGCTTTCCAAGCCTCTACTTGTGGCCATTTAATAGCATGCTAATAATCAAAGTAGAGGTCACTCTTAGTCCAAAGTCAGAGGGGAAGGACTTCAAGTTATAGGATAAAGGACATGAATAAAGAGAAGTCATTAAGGAGGGCCCATCAGCCACAACTAATATCACTTTCCAAATTCTCCTTCTGCCATGTGTACTGAGTAAGAGAACAGCTTTAATGCCCTACCCAATTTAATCTCTGCTGGGGATAACATGACATCATCATCATCATCATCATCATCATCAAGAAATAGTCTCATGGAGCACCAACTGCCATGCCTACGCTACAAATAAATGTTCTTATTTAATCCACAGAAACATCCTATAAAGTAGATATTATTATTATTTCGAGTCAGATGTTCTAACTTCAATCCCCATGGGCTTAAATATGAGGTCAGTTTTCCTATAAAAAGCAGGTTTGAAATTCTGTCTCCTAGAGGAACACCTATCATGATAATGGTATTTTATTTTACTTTGTTCTTGTCTCCCAATAAAAACTCTTTGGTGAGGAGTTTATACACCACATCTCTCCTTATAGTACAAATCATCTAAATGGCCAAAGTGTGTGTGAATACACAAGCATATATGAAATTGAGAGGTGCAATGAAAAATATAACTCAGGGATCATCTCTCAAAAATGGCTCACAAATCATTTTGTGCCAAATCCTCAGGTCCCTGGAATCTCTCTTGACACTCCCAAATTATTGCTAGGCAACAACAAGAATGGGAAGGAAAAACAATCTGCTTCTGGGAGCATCCCTCTGCTCTGGATCCAGCCCTTCTACATCTGCTTTCACAATGATGTTGGATCAAAGAAGGTAGTGACATAGCCATGCAAACATGATGCAAAACTACTCACTGAATGGTGGGTGAGAATGAAGAAGATTAGGGGGGAGAAGAGATGCCTAGCACTTAATAAAAAAAAAAAGCAACATCATGTCTTATCAAGCCTGACTTAGATTATACTTTGATACAACACCCTTCAATACATCACTTGAAGTAAAAAAAATCACATCACCTAACAAAAATGTCATTAGCCTATTGAATCAGCTTCCGAAATGACCAGGACTGTAAAGCAAGATAGTCTAGGTTGTTGTGATTTCATCATCAATAGAAGCTACACTATGAGGTGGTGAAGAATGTTGTAGAGTATATCATGGCTCTTATTGGAGGCTGTTTTGCATGTTCAAGTTGAATTGGCATTATGCATCCCATGGCCCCCGGGAGTGCCCCAAGTAACAATATAATCCAAGGGTCAATAAAGTCTTTCTGTAAAAGGCCAGATGGAAAATATGTTAGGCTTTTTACACCTATTGCAACTCTATTGCAACTCTGCCATTTTGCACAAAAGCAGCCAGAGATGATATGTAAACAAATGTCCATAGCTGTTTTCCTATAAAACTTTATTTACAAAACCAGATGGTGGGCCAGATTTGGCCTGTGGGCTGTAACTTTTTGACAACTGACATAAACAATCAGGAAGTCTCTGAAGATTTGGTGAATGTTTCTCTGGAGAGTAAGTTTGGCTTCTGAACAGAAGAAGCACAGGCAAATTTAACTAAGACTTTAACTTCCCCCTCCTTGTGATGCTCTGCAGTGGGAATCTGGACAGGCTTGGTTAAAAGTTACATGATAACCATGCTTACCAACTTGAACAATCTGCACCTCTCAATTTTGCTGCAGGCCTGAAGGTGAAGAACCCTTGCAGCAATTCCTGTCAAGTGAACCTGACAGCCAAGAAAGGGAGTCCACTGGGAAAAGCGAGTCTCCCAGAGAAAACAAGACTAAGGCCACAGAGGAGCCTTGTTTCTCTCTGAGACAAATTCAATGCTTTTCTCTGCACAGACTTACTCTAAAGTGCTTGAAGATGTAAACACAGGAAGAACCAATGGACTCAGGTCAAATACTGAAAAGGCACTAGATGCTAATAGACCTGAGGTCCATTCCCAGCCTTACCACTAACTGTTTGGGTGAGTTATTTGATGACTGGGACCAAGTTTTCTCCACCTACGGAAAGAGATTCTAGTGTTTCTCAGAGTATCATCTGTGTACCTATCTGTATCACAATCACTTAGTTTATTTATTTAAAATTCCGGACCCCTCTCTCCCCAACAGACCTACTGAATTATAATCTCTGAGGGTTGAGACTAGGTAATATGTATGAATAGCATGAGCTCCAAAGGCTCTTAAAACCCAGTAAAGTTTGAGAACCACTGGATAAGAAAGATACTCTCCAGTATGCCTTCCAGCCCTGGAGTTCCGTGCCTCTCTGAAATGTGGCATTAAGGTCTATCATCTTCTGTGGTGCTGACAACTCAGCGAGAAGCCTGTTAACTGTGACACATGCGGCACTCATTAGAGCTGCGTGGAGTTTCAAAAAGAATAACCAGCCTCACCTGTACCTCTGTTTGGAGAAATGGTCTCTGGGCCTGGGTAAGAAGTGTTATTTAACAATCAAAAGGGGGGAAAAAATACCTCCACACCCTTTTCCTCAGGCCAAAATGCAAATTTGGAACTCACTTTGCATGCCTTTCCAGGGAGGTGGCACAGCTGATGAGGGACCTCATACTTGTAGCAACAGGCCCTAGAAGCTGAATCAGATCCTTGAAAATGACATAGCTCCCTTCAGCTCAGTTAGAGCAGCTTAGTAAGGAGAAGGGAAATGCGTGTGCGTGTGCGTGTGCGTGTAGCTTAGGGAGAAGGGAAATGCATGCGTGCGTGCGTGCGTGCGTGTGCGTGCGTGTGTAGCTTAGGGAGAAGGGAAATGCGTGCGTGCGTGTGCGTGCGTGTGTGTGTGCGTGTGTGCGTGCTGGGGGAGGGCACAGAGATGGTTAGCCAAGAGAGCCAGAGTCCATAGATTCAACAGCTTCTACTATGTCCAGCTCCAGGCTAGGAGCTTAGAGTGAGGACTTAGCACAAGCCCCCTGCCCTGAAAACCCCCATTCCAGTGCACAGTCTTCCATGAGTGTCACAGGCCAGGCATGTTCCCTGCATCAGCCGCACAACAACCCCTCTGAGACAGATTGTGGTTATAGCAGGAAGGCTGAGGCTAAGACAGGTTAACTACAGAATGCCATAACACAACTCAAGAACTTGAACCCAGGCAGGTCAGATCACAAAGCCCATCTTATCAACCCCTGTCATCACAGCACAGGCTTTTGAAGGCATCATGATCTCAGGATGTGTCCCAACAATCCCGTGAGGTAGACCCTGTTATTCTCACTGTGTCAGCGAGGGAACTGCCCAGGGCCACCGTCAGTAAGTGGCAGACCTGGGATTTGGACCCAGGCAGTCGTGCTCCGGGGCGCACGCTCTAAGCATTCTGTCACTTTGCCTCTTAAAGACAGACAAGCCTGGAAATAAATGACAATGCAGATGTATGCACAGAGGTCAGAGAAAGGAAAGGGTAATGTTTTGGGGGAGGCCAGAGAAAGCTTCCCCAGGAAGTGCTGTCTGTTCTCTTGCATTTGCAAACCTGACTCTTGGAGGTAGAGAGAGCCTGATGGTTGTAATTTTATACCTGCTTGATTTGTCCTTGCTTGGGTGGGGAGCAGGGAGTCGTGTTCTATTTCTCGTTCCTTTTCTTTTAACGTAAAGTCCCTAGATGAAATGTGAAATCCCTCTTTTGGCCATGTCAACAGCCTCTTATGGTACTCCTCCCCTAGGAGCTAAAGAGCTGTCAAGGGCAAGGCAAGTCTGTAAATGAGCAGAGGAGAGAGGAGTGGAAGTGCCCGTCCATGCAGAGTAGTGTTGCCCAGAAAGCAAGCCCTAGGGTATTGGAGAAAAAGTCTTGTTTTATATTTTGTTCCCGGATCTGCCACAGTCTCTAGTCTTCTTTTCAAAATAACTGGAGATTATTTAATAATAAACTCATGGTTACTATGTGTTTCTGAAAGATAGGTCTTATTAGCTATATTCCAAAAAGACAATCTTAACTCTCAGAGGTTTGGGTTTAGCTGTAGAGGGCATTAGTGACTAGAGCCAGAGGCTAAAGTTTGTTGAAACTACAATGTGTTTGTTATTTTTTAAATCTTGAAAATAAAACAATAAATACAAGAGAAAGATCAAACCTAAATATATATGAACAAAAACTGCACTGGAAGATATCTTAGCAAGCCAACTGAGTCAACTCAGTGTAAGTGTGTGTGTGTGTCTGTTCACACGTCACTCTGGTCACCTTGCACTTGCATACTTCCAGAAATGTAAGGTCACTACTTGCCCAGGCAGGTCACCCCTTTGTTTTGTAACTCAAACAGTTCGGGAGGCACTTACAATTATTCACCACTTGCCCTATATCTGACTTCTGAAGCTACTCAGAGTTGATTTTGAATACTTTTTACTGACTTCAAAACCTTTTTGGAAGAAAGACATGAAAAGCAACTGTATATAAGTAAAATAAAGAGACAAATGAATTCTTCTCCACATAAAAAGCCCATTGATTATTTGAAGATGACTAATGAATTCCTCTGATGTGTCTCTTCTTCCAGTTTGAATATCACTTCTGCCTACCTCCAATCCCCACATCCGGAGTCACCTGACTCACCCCAGACACCCACACGTGTGCACATGCACTGCCAATTGGCAGGGTCAGCTCTTCTTCAAAACTCTGTGACTCATGTTATCCTTAAGTGAAGTGGGAGATGCTCACAGGACCTCCTTCTAAGTTAGGCTTGCTGAGGGTCCAGCTCAGCACTTACGTGGTCTTTATTACAATGGCATTACCTCCACATCCCTGCACCTGACCCCCCAACTTGTAGCTCAGGTCATCATGGGTCTTGCTGCTGTTTCCTGAGTGTGTTCCCATCTTAAAACCACCCTTCCTGGACTGAAGCCTTGCTCCCAGGTCCCTATCCAACAATTTTTCCAGACCCCATGGCATCAGACATTTTAACAAACTCAGTCTTCATTTCAACCAGTTGACTGAATGTTTATAAGGGAGGCCAAGGACAGACATAGTGGCTAACCTAAGATGACCCTGTTCTTCAACCGCTGTGTGGCTATTGAAATTTACTATCATCCAGCCTTCATTTCTCAAGTTTTTCTTCCAAAATATTATGAAGGAAACTTCCCAGTCCCTTGCTGAAATTGACACACATCATCACAATGGCACCCAGTGCTTTGCTAGTCTAGCAACCCCTTCACCTTTCTTATTCTTAGCTAATCCATACCAGTTCCTGGTGATCACTGCTTCCTTTTCTAAATGCTGAGAAAAAAATATATATTTCTCAATTGTAGAGTTTTCTTGGGGATAGATACCAAACTCAGATGTAAATTCTAATATCCGTCTTCCCTTCCTACCTAACACTGAGTGATTTGTCCATCTTCAGTCCTCTGGAATTGTTCTCTGCAGTTCCTCAGAAATTGGAGTTACAATTGTATTCTTAAGTTCTTAGTAGGAAAAGCACGAGACTGAGATGTGAATTCAAATCTTGTCTCTACTGGGGCCCCTGGGTGGCTCAGTCAGTTAAGTATCCAACTCTTGGTTTCTGCTCAGGTCATGATCTCATGGGTCTCTCAGGGGTCAAGAGATCAATCCCCACATCAGGCTCCGCACTGATGGTTTATTTTCTTTGCACCACAGGCTTCTTGTCTGTAAAATGGATATAATACATGTTTTCCAGAGTTGATATGAAAAAGGAAGTCAAAAGCACACCTAACACAGTAACTGGCATGTCTTTTGTAAATGCCTGTCCCTGTCCTGTGGGGATCTATTGACTGTTTCTGCATCCTGATATCTGTGCTTGCATAGCATTTCCTCGTCTTGTATTTCCCTCTCCATGTTCCATTCTTTCCAGTTGGAATATTACCCCCCTCGACAAATATGACATGTTTTGTAAGATGTAGACAGCTCTGTTTCCTCACTGTCATCTGTTAGCATCATGTTTTCTGCCTGGGCCCTGAGCCTCTTCCTTGCCTCCTCACCTTATGCTAAAAATAGCTTCTAAATAGCCCCACTGCAGCTCCCAGTACCTTTAATTCTGAGTATTCTTCCCAAGTATTCAGTATGCACTCAATGTTGAAAATCCCTTGTAAACAGACTGATACATCTTACAGTGAGCATTGGTTTCCTGCAGCTGAAATGGGGTTTACCTCTTGCCCCAAGTCCTGGCATGAGTATAGCACATGATGGAACCAGGATTCTAATCTAAGTGTCCTTTCTGCCATGTGATGTTGGCACAAATGAACTTTTTTTGAGAAATATGAACAGCACCAAGGAAGTATTACGAAGGATGCTGTAAGGAGGCCCCATGATCCTCCTCTGACATCACCTGCCTCCATTCAGCTGATTATCAACTAATCCTTATTAAATGGAAACTGGATAGGGTCATTAAGCTATAACTGATAACAGCTAAGGTGTGAACCACTTCCGGTGGGAATGGAGTAGTGGCCTTATTCATATCCACACATTCCAAGAGGGGTGTGATGGAAGTGGCTGTCCTGTCCCCATCATTCACCAGTCAACCCTAATTTAATCTTTCCATTGCTCTCAAACATTAAGTGCTAAATGCAGTCAACAGAGGATCCTCTTACTCCATGATTACGTATCCTTGGGCCTTATAATCCATACCCTTCTTTACTCATTCTCCACATAGTGAGGTATAAAGAGGTCTTCAGTAGCTGGGGTGGACCTGGGCTATTGTCTCACTCTTGTCCCTAGCCCTCAGGGAGTGACCATGGAAATTCACTGTACTTCTCCGGGCCTCCATTTCTCAGCTGTAAAATCAAGGAGATGGACTTGAAAATTCTTGAAAGAACATCCTGCCTACAGTTCGAAGTGGTCAAGTGCCTGGTTCCAGAGACACTTGGCTGTGCACAGATATTAGCAATCAGCATCCTGCTCCAAGTGCCATCAGCTCTGTAGAAACAAGGACATGGCTCTTCATAGGGGCTCCCACAGTGTGACCTGAATACTCACATTCTTTCCCAAGAGCTCGTTCACTCACTCAAACAGTCTTTGTGGAGAAAACAGAATTTGAACTGTGGCAGCAGACTCATAGCCTGGCTTTGTCACTTACACTCTGTGTGGCCTTGAGGAAGCCATGCCACCTCTCTGAGCTTCTGTCACTTCCTCTGTAAGTTGGCATAATGCTACACCCTCGAAGAGAGTGGTGGATCTCGAATTCTTATAAGACTAAATCACTGATCTGATTGGAAGGTGGCTTGAGGTGCTTGGCCTGAACCTGCAGCTATGAAGATAGCTGGCACAAGAATAGTGCATTTACTTCTTTATTTGAGGAGGTCTGAGTGGGAGCCCTGGTGCAGAGGATGCGAGACAGGGGGACTCAAGTCTCAAGTTACCCCAACAGCACAGTCATTATTCACAGGGCTATTGTGACAATTCAACGTGATTCCATATGCCAAAGTGCCTGGCACTTGCTCAAAGAAATACAACAAAATGCCGGTTGTGTACATGAGACTGCTTTGTGCCCAGGCTCTAGGTAACATAGACAGAAGCTCTTGTTGTGTACATTCTTGTTACTTGTTGATATTCAATAAATCACCTCCTTTTCTAAGCTTCAGTTTCCCCCTCAGTAGAATGTGACCACTAAATTAAGATCTCTCTTTCTCTTCTCCAAATTTACTACCCCATAATAATTTTTAGAAAAATACAGCATGAACTCTTATGTGGACTATCCCATCAAGCTTAAGGATATTAAAGAAGAATCTGGTTATAGACATAATCAATATTTGTTGTATACCTACTCATGCCAGTGCTAGATTCTGGAAGTATAGAGTTGACCTAAACAGAGATTCTGGCAAATATTGATACATAATCATAAACAGAAAAAAAGATTTGCATAGACAAGAAGTATATATTTGGTGGCACTGTGTGTCAGGAGGGTTATTACCTAGGAAGGAAGGAGTACATGAGGAAGTGATATTTGAAATATGGAGGATGGTTGGGAGTTAGCGAGGTGAAGAGTAGGAAGAAAGAAACAGAGAAAATGTATCTTAAGTGAACTTCGAGGGCTCCTTAAGGACAAGTTGATCAAGATTATTGAGCCAGAGTAATAGACTCATAGATTTACTCTTTCCGAAATGTGGCCCTATTAGAAACTGATGCCTCCAGCAAAATCTCCACCCAATCCCTAATACTCATGGTTTCCAGTTCTGGAAGATTTTTTTTTTTTTTTTGAAGTGGCTACACTAAGTATTTTATGACTAGATACTCTCCCTTTTCACGTGCACAGTATTTTTCAACTTAACTGTTTACAAAGCAGACTTACATGTATGATTTCACCTAATATCCAAGGTAGATGGTATTATCCTCAGTTATAGGGGCAGAAATGGAGAAATGGTGAAGTGAAGGGGCATACTTGTGGTCAAACAGCTAGTAAGTGGTGGGACCTGGATTTTCCTCCCTTCAATTTCCTGACCCAGAGTTCTGTTGACCCCTCTCTCTCTAGTGAGGAGACCATGTGCAATAAGGGGGAAAAAGTCATTTTATTCCTTTTAACAGAAAATTGGCCAATTAATCCAACAACACCAGCTTGAGAGATTAAAGTCAAATGATTTTTTTGCACTCCATTTAGGACCTGCTTCCAAACCACACAAAAGAATAAATAAAAATTTTAAAAACACCCTTTGGTTTTTGACCCCAAACATTATTACATGGCTCCATCCCAGGCTTCATTCAACAGAACTGGCTCTGAATAACACTTTGTTTCCAGAAAGTCAACTCCACCCTCAAAGAATAAAAATTCATCACCATAGGGAAGATTCAAAGGAATGTGCTGTAAGCTCTGAAGGCAGTTCTCAGGAAAGTCCAAACATCTTTTGAACAGTGGCAATGCCATCTGAATAAGAGTTCAGCCTCCCCTGAGTAAGATCCCTGATGGTGATCAGTGGTTCTTTGAAGAAATTGGTACTGATTTACTAAAATACACTGAATTATACAGTTTTATATGGGTAACTTGTATGATATGGGACTTATATCTCAATAACATGTTTTTTTAAAAAGTAACCTGTTGGGCTATCTGCAGCAAAGTTCAAAGAGGTAGCTTAATGCCTACAGGTTGCAGTTAAGTTGGAGAGATATAAACCACCATTAACCTTGCTCCTTCCTGCTTATCAGCTGGCGACTGACTTCCTGCCACCTCCCTGGGTTACATGAACTCATCATCTCCAATACTTCACAGGAGTCCAGGGATCTAGATTGAGCCTTCTAGTCTTTCTCCAAAACGATCTTTGAAATGGCAGTCTTTTGAGAGCAATCTCCATGTCACAGGCCAGCTGCCTTGAGGCCTGCCAAGTATTCATAGAAACTAACAGATCCCCAAGGCCCCTCATGAAAACGATTTCCTCAAGAAGACTCCCTACAGCGGAGTTCAAGGAAGCTGCTGAAATCCCCAACATATAGGGGCTGCAAAAAAGAAAACAAAGATTCCTTACTCTGAGGAATATGTTTGGTCAATGGCCTGCGGCCTTTTAAAACCAGCAGCAGAGTTTACTGAGTGGAAAGATAAATTGAGTGAAAGGCATCGGCACCCTGAATTCAACAGAATGTCCTCATTAGCAAAACTCACTAACAACTGAGAGAACTTTGGATGAGAAACAGTGGGGTCTAGTTATCAAAAAGAAGTTTTATTTAAATCTGACCTAAACACACACACACACACATCATTTAGTGCATACAATTCTCTCTTTATCTTTTTATCTTCTTTTTTCTCTTTTTTTCTTTCTTTTAAATCATTCATCGAAGGCCCTACTGTGTGCCAAGTGCTGAGTGAACAACACTGCCACAACCCCTTCTCCCACATAGTTCATGGTTACTGGGAGATTTCCAGAATGGGGATACGGTTACTGGGATTTTCCAGAATGCTGCAAAATCGCTTCTTGCACTCATTCTTGCAAGTGATCCAGTATGGAGCTGTGTGTGTAAATGCTCCATATGTGTGGATATGTCATACCTGGCCAAGATCAGATTGATTTTGGTCACCAACCAGTCTTGGGGTTTGCAGAGGAACCACTGAAGCTAGAAGCAGTCATAGAAAGCCATAGACCCAGGGAAATTCTAATTTTTTATATCTCTGGAGCAGAATGGGAGACCCTAAATCACAGGAATCCTGGTCTTCAATATTTACCTGGCCACAAAGTATCCTATTTTTCTTTAGTTCCTCAAGAGTGTGGGAGACCCAAACATCACAATGGATGATTTGGAGGAAGGAACGTGTCAAATCACCAAAGCTGCCAGGACCCCAAGATTATTGATTCCCATAGAAAAGTAGGTGGGAACACAAAGTATCTTGGTATTGACTCAAACACAGGAGGTCAAACAGACATTGGAATAGTATTTCCTAGGTAGAAAGTCATACATATAAGAGTTCATTAGGATTAAGTTTTGCTGTGAGTAAAAGAGATAGAGAAAATTATTGCTTAAATAAAGAAAAGGTTTCCTTCTCACATTTCAGAAGTCTTGAGACAGGCATTCCAGAGCTGGTAGATTGCTTCCACGATGCCAAAAACCAGCATCCTGCTAAACTGGTCCTCTACAAATGGTTTCTATTCCCATAACATCCTCAGGTTCCAAATTTCCTTCTGAAGTCAGCCATTACATGCATATTCCAGAAGCAAAATGGGTGAGTGAAGAAAGAAAGGCAAGCCTCTTCTCTTTTAAAGAAAGTTCCTGGAAGATCCCAGTGACACTAACACTTATATAACATTGGCCAAAATGTAGTCACATGACCACACCTTGTTGTAAGGAAAGGTGGGAGATTTGGTGGAGCGGCAATGTGCCCCAGTAAACATTAGGGCCTGTTACTAAATGGAAAAGGAGAATGGATTATGAGCTCAACTACAGATAATCTCTACCATGGTCATCAAAGAATTTACTGGAAAAAAAAAAAAGTTTCATAAACCAGCTATGGTATTAACTACCCAAGGTCCTTGGGAAGCAAAACTTCTGCCTCTCTGAGCCTATTTCTTCACTTGTAAAATGAGGACATATGACCATTCAGGTGGCATCCCTCTTATTTTTTAAAACCTATTTGACTTGGGTAGATTATGTAGAGAATGTTCTCAATTCCTTGGCATTAAGAGTCTTAACAACTATCTACAAAACCTGGGTATCTTTTGCTAACATGTGTCTATCCAGGACATGTTACATTCAGGAAGAAGACAAAACTATCAGAGTGTGTTCAAGCTAATGATAAGGAAGAACAAGGTCCAGTAAATACCAAGTTAATTGCCAATAATTGGTAAACTCCTAATTAAGCAGTTGACTTAAAAACCAGACAGTTAGGATTGCATTAGTCCTAATTTTTCCAAAAATGTGTTCAACCATGAGCATGAAGGACTCTTCTTGCTGTTGAAGCTCATTTGATCCCCCACCCAACCCAGGGAACCCACTGAGGACCAATAAGGGAAGCAAAAAGACCTTCAGGGCATCTTGTGAAGCTTTCCCAAACATAGATGCTAACTCACCTTCTGGAAATTTAAATCAATCTGCATGTGCACACATGGTTTCCAGGAGAACTCCACATGCCTGGGTTTTTCTGGTAATCAACCAGGGAAATTTCAATGTTGACCCAATATCTAGAGATAAAAAATCTTTAACCTTTACCTTCACAGCCCTTCAACCACCTAACACACAAGGCTGCTTTCTTAAATACCACCACCACCAACTAACCCAAGTCTAGCATCTCAGATTCTGAAATTCATGTTTTTTTATGCAACCTAAGGTACTGCTATAATATTGGGACTAAGAAATCAGGCTCAGGAATTGGATGTCTTAGGGTGCTAGCTCCTATTCTAAAATTTACACGCTGTGTGACATTGAGCAAATTACTTAGCTCTGCACACCTCAATTCCTTCTTCCTCTCCAATACTGGGAGTGATACCGACATTTATCTCTTCATGGGAGTAGTAAGTACAAGAAATCCTGAAATGAAAGCACTTGTAAATGTTACTTTTAAAAAATGCAAGCAAACTCTTTTTCTTCTGCTTCCACTTGTTCATTTCCACTAAAATTTCTCATTGGCCTTACTTCCAACCCCTCCACTTGCCAGATGTATCATTCTTGAGTCCCCTGCTGGCTGGATATCATGTTTCAATGTCAATCTCACAAGCCTCTACTCTCAATTTGACCTTCCATTTGTCTGCCTTTCCTGTAGTTCCAGGTCAGCTGAGTCCTGTTAGGAGAATGATGGGACAGAAGCTAATCAGCAACACTATAAATTTACATGAAGCCGTGGTTGGGCTCAGAATGCTGAAGGGTATCTGTTAGTCATGCCTATTTCCTACTCTCCACAATGAGGTTCCCACTTTCCACACACAGAGCTGTGATCCCAACTCTACCTTCTCAGCATGAAATGAATTCCTAATGCCCTAATTCATTCAGCCAATAAATATTTACTCAATCTCTTCCACAAGCTGGATTAATGGTTTACAAGAAAACTCCCACTAAGAGAAGTCTGAGTCAGGCTCGTTCATTCCTTCCTTCCTTCCTTCCTTCCTTCCTTCCTTCCTTCCTTCCTTCCTTCCTTCCTTCATTCATTCCTTCATTCAAAATGATCTTACTACTGAAAAGACTGCCAAGACCTTTAATACAGTTCTCTCAAAGTTAATCCACACTCTCTTCTAATGTCAATGGAAGAAACACTGCTTCTTGTGGTCTAGTTGCTCCATCTGTGTTCCTCTCCACTCTCAGCTGTCTCCTTTGATACCTATTTTCACATTCTTCATTTCTCCTTCTGGCTGATTCCTTATTCCTCAATTATTTGCAGAGTTTCCATTCAGAAAACAAAGCAAGCATTACTATCTTTTATCTTTGTTCTCTCTCACTCTTTTTCCCTCTCCTTTTCAAACATCCTAAGCATGTCTAACACTTTCTCAAGCGCCTCTCCCCTTCACTGCATGACTCATGGGAATGTGGTGTAGCCCTTAGACAAATGGCTCTTTCCAAGGTCACTACTGGCCATCTCTGTGCCATCTTCCACATCCTCCTATCACGTCTTTGTCCTTTCGATGGTGTTTAGCCTTGGTCACTCCCCTGTGCTTGAAATATCAATCCCCCTTCCATCATTTTATTCTGAGTACGTCTCTGCAACATTACTGTTTCTTCTCACTGTCCCTCCTTGGATCTAAGTTTTCTACCACCTAGGGAGGCAGTCCCCCAAAGTCTGTTCTCTCTTCTTCTTCTTCATGTTCCTCCTCCTCAATCCGTTTCATTGTTGTGTGAATGCTGAACTCACAAATTTCTCTCTATGCTGTAACCTTTCTACCAAGTTCCAGACTTCACCTTTCCAATGGTTACTGGACATCTCCATATCAATGGGCCACTCAAACATGTCTCAAAAAGAATGAATGGTCTTCATGCTTTGCTCTACTTCTGCAAAGGGCCCTTAAATGGTCTATTTTTGTAGGTTTGCCAAAGATGGTCATAATCCAGAGTGCCCATTGTAACCCAAGATATTCTTCTTAGATTCACATATATCATTGTCCCATTCAAAAACCATTGATCAAAATCCTTCTACAGAGAAAAAAGAAATTTAAAAATCTTTACTAATATCATGCTCAGACACCTCTGTGATTTGGGTCCAACCATCTTATTAGCTTCATTCATTCATTCATTCATTCATCCAGTCAGTCAACAAGTATTTATTGAGTACTTACTATGAGCCAGGTACTATTCTAGTCATTGGTGAATAAAACAGATAATACTTGATTACTATTATCATCACTACTATTATCAATATCCCTGACCTTAGGGAGCTCCTGCTTCTGTATGGATTTATCCCCCACAGTATGCTACATTCCACTTAAAGGCTTAAAGTATATCATTCCCTCTTTCTGATCCATTCAGTTTTGCTTTCCACTATTTTCTTGATTTTTTTTTTAATGCATGGAATTTTTCTTCATTTCCTCCTTACCTGACAAAAACAACCTTTCAGAATAGCAATCATGACCATGAATAAAACCTCAGAAAAAGGGATTTATCAAAATCCATCACACACCTTCTCCTCATCCCATCCCTCATTCCTCAGATGTACCGTGGGTTTCAGAAACACCAAACTCTTGTAGCTCCTGGGATGGCTATGCCCTCCCATGGCTCTGTACCTTTACTGTTGGGTTGATCCCAGTCTGGGGAACACACTTCTTCCTCCTTTCGTTTCCTGGCTAACTCCAGGAAGCAATTCAACAGAAGAGCTAGAGTCTGATTGGAATCCTGGCTCCACCCTTTCTTTACCTCTAACACGACCCAGACAAATTGTTTTGCATCTCAAAGTCACAGTTTCATCACCCATACAATGTGGCTAACAACAGTAGCTACATCATAGAGGTGTTGCCACGATTAAATGAAATAATACATGGGAAGCAAATGGAACACTGCCTGACACATGCAATGCCTCAATAAGTACTGACTATTGCTATTGTGGTCCTAGTCCTGTGGTAGAGATAAACCAGGAGCTAGGACACACATAAGAAGAGCAGTTCATGTAACTCTGACAGGTCTGTGAGGATTAGAGAAGTCACCCTCTCTTGTGTACTCAGTTTATCTCTACCCCAGACTGTGACAACATATTTCCATTGCACATTTACATGTCTCTCCACCGTGGACAGGCTGAGAGGGTAGGTGCCATGTCTTAAGTATATTTGTATTCACGACACATAGCACAGGCATTAGCTTGCAAAAGCTCAATCATGTTGAGTAAAATAAAAGAATGCACCAATTTTAACTGCTGAGTCAGCTTCTTCTCCAGGAGGCATTTCTGGCTCTCCTCCATCTGCTTCCCTGCAGCATCTGACACTTCAACATTTTGCAGCCATAGTTACCTGGGCAATATCTCACTATCCCCTAGACTGTAAGCTCCCTGAGAAAAGCCACTCCATCTGCACGCCATCTTTCAGTGCCGCTTGCTGAGAGAATGCATGAACAAGGTTGAAATACACACCTAGAAATGGAGTTGCTAGGAATTCAGTAATCCCCTGGATGAAAGCTCGGTCATGGGCCTGGAGTGGGTAGCATGGCATGGCTCACACTTCCTGCCTTCCTCCAGAACCCCATGCTTGCACAGCTTAAAGACTCTACTCTGTGTGGCAAAGCTTTGGAATCTGGCTGCTAAAATCAAACGAAGGGGAAGCGGAGGGGCCAGGGAGTCATTTGAAATGACTGTCCTGAGGTCCCGTTTCATTACATGGATGCACTCAATGACACATCAGGAAACTTTTTTCCAGCAGCAGGTTTGGGTTTTTTTTTTTTCCTTCCACTTGTGGACACGTTGAAAGATCACACATACGTTTTCATTGAAGTCACCGACAATCACAGGAAGCCAGCAGCAACAGCTGGGGGGTCTGAGTTACCCTGAGGCAATTTAATCTCCTGGCCTCTCATTGGGAAAACAGTTTGAGAAAGGTAAAGCCTCATGGATAAAATATATGTGTGTATACACACACACACACACACACACATAAATATATATATATATATATATATATATATATATACACACACACACACACATATCTATGTATTTTTTTTTAAGAAAGAGAACAGGAGCAACAAGGAGAAATTATATGGCTTAAAGCAGTTGTTGCTACTACCCAAAGCTAAGAAAGAAGGCAGGAGGGACCTCACCCCTTGGATGACAGTGTAGCTTGTTATCAGCAGCCAGGGTGGAGAGGACCAGTGCTCCTGGGAGAATGTCACTTCCTTGGCACAATGAGAAACTAGAAGATTTCCAACTCCCAGCAGACAAACACAGGGAGTCTTGGACTGGGGCGCTTTCTGATCTGGAATGCCTGGACCAGCATCACTCATGAGAGGTAAGTAACAGGAGAGGGACAACCAATAGGCCAGGGAACCCCCAAAACAGTCATCAGAGTCAACAACCCCAAAAGGGCTGTACAGCTGTGAGCATGTCAGCAGGGATTCCAGGAAAGGTGCCACTCCAGGGAGGTCAGCAGGTCTCACCCCACTCCTGGCCCCATAGGCACAGGATCACATAGCAGAACTTCTTCCCAAAGGCAAAGCAAAAGAAAGAAGGAGGTCCTTTCTTTGGAGGTCCCTAATGCTCACATACTTGCTGCTGGATGGAGAGGTCTACACATTTGGCTAGGATTTCATGATCATAATTTTGTGTATCAGTCAGTTAAAAGAAACTACCCTTCAAAGGGAAGTTTTAGTTCGGCCTGAAAATGGGGCCTTTGTTAATCAAAAGGAATAGCTGACCAGGAGAAGTGACCAGCTCTGTGATTACAATTGAAATGGAAACTCTTCTGTGATACTGTACTGATGGCCACATTCACAAAGATAAAGAAGGTACAGTCGCTGACCTTGAGAAAGTCAGCAGTAACAAGATAGGAAGGGCCGCTGAACAGGCCATCACAACGCAGTGGAGTGTAGGCTGCTTTGGAGGCTCACTGACCTTGCAGAGAGGGTGGGCAAGGTGGGCCTGAACGTGGTGGGTAGAGAAGAAGGACAGGATGGAGGGCACTGGTACAAAGCAGTCTATCTGCCACAATTTTTTTTTTTTGCCTTTGTACTTGGTGCTCCTCCATTGCTCCTTATACACATTAGTTGAAACTTTGCTCCCTTTCTGAATTTTTCCCAACCTTTCCTCATCTTTCCTCTGCTTAATACATACCTGTTTTACTTATCCTTACCATATGCTTGCTGCCCATTTAACTCTGTGCCTATCTCCTTACCGGCATGTGGGATGCCCTCCTCAGCATTCTCAGTATTTTAATCTGCCCATCATTCAAATCCTATCTTCCTCTGACTCTTTTCTCTCTCTCTTTCTTTCTTCCTTTCTCTCTTTCTTGTTTCTTTCTTTTCTTTTCTTTTCTTTTTGAAAGAGATAGACAGACACAGGGCTTGATCTCACAACCCTAAGATCATGACCTGAGCTGAAATCAAGAGTCAGATGCTTAACTGGCTAGCTAAGCCACCCAGGCACCAAGACTCCTTATCTTTATTTTTATTTATTTATTTTATTTAAATTCAATTAGCCAACATATAGTACATACTTAGTTTCAGATGCAGTGTTCAATAACTTATCAGTTGTGTATAAGAGTCCTTATCTTTAAACTTACCTTTGAATGAAGGGGCAAAGGTTTTTGCCTCCACTAAGTTCTGGTTAACAACAGGCAAGAGAAGAAATCTGGTTGTTGAAGATGCTAGTATAAAAGGGGCTTCGTATTTTTTTCATAAACATTTTCAGGAAAGCGGCCTATCTAGGCCTTTGAAACAACTTGGCTTTTCATTGTTACTGCCTTAATGGGTACTCAAATAATTTCTACATGAAGTATATAATAGGGGTACTCAAATAATTTCTACATGAAGTATATAATAGTTGTATTTTGAATGACAGTATCTTTTTGACTTCTGAATGTTGAAGAATATTTTGGTTACTTTTATCCCCCATATCTTCCTTTTAGAAATTCACCCCCTCCCCATCACTATCCTATTCTTTTTTAGTTGGTCAATTATATGCCTACAGAGTTGGGATAATGATCCAAACTGCTCAGTCAGAATAGCCCATTCTCCTGGCCACCATGATTGGTTTAGGCTTGAGGACAAGACACAGGCCCCAGACCAATCAAAGCCATCCTAGGGTGTTTCCCTGAAGCCACTAACAGACCATCTAGATGATCTGAAATGGCTAATGGTGTATGAAGAACTATAGATGGTAATTTTAGACACTGTGTGCAAAAGGCATAAATGAGAATAAAGCTAACACAGAAAACAGAGGTGGGTTGGGGAGAAAGAACAAGAGAGAGAATGATTTTTCCCTCTTGAATTCAGCCATGTCCAAAATAAGAATGGCCATTCTTGAACTTCCCAGTCATGGAAATCTATTCACTCTGAGTTTTTGTTGCTTAACTTAGTTTCCACTGAGTTTGTGTCTCTTGCAACCAAAAGTATTTTTTACATCCAGATGTATAGACATATATCATCCGATACATTGATGATAATAATTTCAAATGAAATGGATTTAGTGAAGAAAAATGGGAAGACAATAGATGATAGAGAAAAAAAAAAAAGGTATGGTCAGGGCATTGCATGAGGATAAAAGGCTCAATCCACCAGGAAGACATAACCATCCTAAATATATATGCAGCAAACAGGCGAGCCTTAAAATATATAAAACAAAATAAAACAAGAGCTGAAAGGAGAAACAGACAAATACACATTATAGCTGAAGACTTTAACACCACACTCATGGCAAACAACAGAACTACTGCCAAAAATTCAGCAAGAATATAGAATTAACAACACAATCAACCAGCAGGATCTAACTTATATAAACAAAACAAGCCACCCAACAGTGGGAGAGTGCACATATTTTTCAAACACCAATGGAGCATTCACCAAGATGGTTGTATCCTGGGCCATAAAATGAGCCTCAACAAATTTAAAAGAACTGAAACCATACAGAGTATGTTCTCTGACCATAATGGAATCAAACTTGGGCTCAATAACAGAAAAACCACAGGAAAATCTTGAAATACTAAGAAATTAAACAACGCACTTCGAAATAATCCATGGATCAAAGAGGACGTCTCAAAGGAAATTAAAAAAAAAAGAACTAGGGGCGCCTGGGTGGCTCAGTTGGTTAAGCAACTGCCTTCGGCTCAGGTCATGATCCTGGAGTCCCGGGATCGAGTCCCGCATCGGGCTCCCTGCTCAGCAAGGAGCCTGCTTCTCCCTCTGACCCTCCCCCCTCTCATGTACTCTCTCTCATTCTCGCTCTCTCAAATAAATAAATAAATCTTTTAAAAAAAATAAAAAAATAAAAAATAAAAAAAAAATAAAAAAAAAAGAACTAAATAAAAATGCAACATATGAAAATATGTGGGGTGCATCTTAAGTTGTGCTGAAAGGGTACCTGACAGCACTTAAGACAGTAGGAAAGAGAAAGGTCTCAAATCAATAATCTAAATTCTTACCTCAAAAAAAAAAAATTCTTACCTCAAGAAACTAGAAGAAGAGCAAAATAAAAACAAAGCAAGCAGGAGTAAGGAAAAATAATAAAGATAGGGCAGATATAAATGCACTCGAAATCAAGAAAATATTAGAGAAAATAAATGAAGCAAAAAGCTGGTTTCTTCAATAAAGTTAATAAACCTCTCATAGGTCTGACAAAGTTATCAGATGAAAAGACACAAATCACCAAAACAGGCATAAAACTAGGGATATTACTGTAGATCCTGCAGCCACTAAAAGGGTAATAAGGGAGTAATACAAATAACTTTCTGCTTATAAATTTGACAACATTGAAGAAATGGACCAATTCCTCAAAAACCACAACCTACTGTCACTCAACCAAGATGAAATAGACTCCTGAACAGTCCTATAACCGCTAAAGAAATTTCATTTGTCATTTACATTTTCCCAAAAAAGAAGTCTCCAGGTCCAGAAGGTTTCACTGAAGAAATTTACCAAACATTGAAAGAAGAATTAACACCAATTGTACATAAGACCTTCCAGAAAATAGAATAGGAAAGAACCCTTCCCAACTCAACTTATTAGATATTACCCTGATACTAAATCATAAAAGGGCTGTACCAAAATTTAAAGCTACACACTAATATCTCTCATGAACTTAGATATAAAAATCCTCAATGAAATATTCACAAATTGAATCCAGCAATATATAAAAAGAATTACATGCCATGACCAAGTGCAATGTATTCCAGGCATTAAGACCTGGTTTGCTATTCAAAACTCAATCAATGTAATCCACCATTTCAACAAGCTAAAGAAGAAGTCATATGATCATATCAACTGAAAAAGCATTTTGACAACATCCAACACCCATTCATGATACAAACTCTCAGCAAATTAGGAATAGAGGGGAATGACTTACATTTGATATAGGGAATGAACCAAAACCCTGCAGCTGACATCACACTTGAAGGTGAAAGACTGAATGCTTTCCCCCTAAGATCAGGAACAAGGCAAAGATACACATTCTCACCGTTCTGCCCCAGCACAGCCCTGAAGTTCAAGCCAGCCCTCACCCAGTGTGACCGTCTACCTCAGGCCGTGTGCTGGCAGTGGGTTTGGAGGACCACCGACTATCTCAGGAAGGAGATACACACGCATGTGGAAAATGACAAGTGGGTTGAGCATCTGAGTTGCAGGGAGTGTAGAGGTATGGAGGGGTGGTGGGTTTGAGTGAATACCAGCAAACTGGAGAAGGCTCGAGAGTCATTTCTCTCCTCCATTAGCTAAGCAATAGGAGACATGAAGCCAGTGTCCCAAGTGGCCGTACCCACCCGCCATGCTCCCCACCATACGGCCCCTCGAGTCAAGCAGCAAAACTACCTTCCGTGCAGCACAGCAGAACCCGAGGCTCTTTACACCTGAAGAATGATTTTAATTTTATCAGACCTGCTGGGGCTTGTTTTGAGTCTGTGGAAAGATAGGAAGCTCTCCAACAGGAAGTCAGGATAAGGTTACACTGACAAATCTGTAATTTTGCTCATGACTTGAGGGCAGAGGAATGTTTTGCTGTAAAACTGCATTGCTACAAATTTAAAATATATGTGTGTCTGTCTGTCTGCCTCTCTCTCTACCTATCTATCACACACACACACACACACACACACAGACACACACACACACACATTTAAGCCAATTTGGCTGCTTGGAGCTGGTTCTGACTCTCAGAATTTGAATGTTATCTTCATTCTGTCCTAAGAAAAACCGTTCCCTCGTATAGGGAGGTTGTTTCCTTCCTCATAGTCTTCAAGATCCCCTTTCAAGGTTTTAAGCTCAAACCTCTGTTAACTGGATCCCAATACCTCCCGTTTTTCAGAATCTCTAACCCTCCCTCTGTCTCCTCACATATTCCACAATCACCAAGTCCTGGCATCTTTGTTTCTGAAATGGTTCTTAAGCATGATCTGTTCCCCCTTAGGACACTCACGACCCCAGTTCCGATCTTCACCATCTCTTACCTGGACTAATGCTCCAGTTTCCTGAACCATCTTCCTGACTCTGTCTCTACCTGTAAACCTTTCTCCACCTTGCGGCCAGCACGGCTGTCACATCTTTTTTTCGTGAAGCTCCTTGACAGTTCTCCAAGTACTATGTACAGATTAATTCTTCTTTCCGAAATGTCCTTCCCTGCCTTGTCTGTCTGGAGACTTTCTCTTATCCCTGACAGCTCTGCTAAAACAGCTTCTGTGTCTCCATTACTGATGCACCTTTAAGTCACCAATGCAGATATCCCCTCCTTATGTCCTTTCCTACTACCCAGTACATTCACCTAAGAAGCGTTTTTGCAATGGAAAATCCAGGATGAATAGAATAAAACAAAACTCCTGCCATCAAATGATGTCTAGTCTCATGAATATTTTGTGTGTTTTCTCCTTGAAGCCGGTGGCCACATCTTAAACATCTCTGTGTCTCCAAAGCCTCTGTGCCATGACCCTAGTGGAGACAGAGAAGGATAACATTCAAAATTAAAGTTGATAATAATGGTTGAAACATAAAGAGGTCCTGGAAAATCTTTTACCCCCTCAGTTAACCCGTCTGCTATTTCACTTCTTTTATCACATACAGGATTTGAACTGTAGGACACCCACATTTCCTTTAAAGCTCAAAGATTCTACTCTAGAGCCAGGAAATTCACATTACCACAGTTCCTTTCCTTCAGATTCCCCCCTAGGGGATGACCCTTATCCTCCCCAATCCCCACACCAATTCCTCAGACTTTAAACACAAAAGTAGCAACCACGAGAAGGCATGTGGCTCCATTTTCCTGATACTTTTCATCAAGTCTTTCTCAATATTGCAACCCTTTGGTGATGGCAGCCTTTCAGCTGCTTGTAGACTGTTCTTTGGCCACGTAATTAAAATAGAAAAAAAAAAAAAACACAGGGATTTCATATTTGGGTTTTATTCTACTGACATCTTCCCTAGGTGTTGCTGGGAAATGAAGGCGACAAGAAAGTGTATGTTTCTACACCAACATGGTGCACGTCCGTAGGTTTGCAGAAGAGCATCTGATAGTCATTCACATATAAAACGGAAGATCTGGAACAGCTCAAACTAAACACAGTAAGCTGGAAATGGGCTGTCATTGTGGGCAGTTAAGTCAAATGGTCCCCATTAAACCTGTTGAAGTCAGATCAGTGCTCTTCTGCCCTCCCCACTCTACGGATATCAGATTCCACAGAAATGTATGTGGAAGTACATAGCGTTCTTTGAGTTTTCAGATCAGATCAAAGTCTTGTCCCCACAAGATTTCAGCATAATAGAGAATCCTTTCTAGACTTTCCTGCTCCCATAGTGTCCTTGAAAACCAAGCTTTGAAAGAGAAGGGATAATAATACAAATGTCAAATTATCTCTCACTTGGTGGTGAGCAGAGCAAACAGAATGCACTCATTTTTTTTTAAAGATTTTATTTGAGAGAGAAAGAGAGATAGCAAGAGAGAGCGAGATAGCAAGAGAGAGCATGAGAGGGAGAAGCAGGCTCCCTGCCGAGCAAGGAGCCCGATGCGGGGCTTGATCCCAGGACCCTGGGATCATGACCTAGGCCGAAGGCAGTGACTCAACCGACTGAGCCACCCAGGCATCCCCCAGAATGCACTCATTTTGAGGTCTTCTTCCCCAAGTCAGTCTAATATAAGAAAAAAAAATTCACAAACTATCAAAGATTGGCGAGCTTGACATTTTTATTTCCTTGAACAATTTTCAAAAATACTCAACTGAGTCAGGAACATCAAACAAGATGGTCAAAGATGCTGCAAGTGCTCTACAAAGGGGTAATTTACCTCACTTGAAAGTGTCACAGTTAGGGAAAAGTCTTAAGTCATACTGCTGTCCCTCGCCTACCCCACCCCCAAAAATCTCCCATACTCTTGGCACCTGAACCTTGGCAGGGAATTCTTTAGTCCAAGACCACAGGAGCGAATGATTCTGTTCCTGGTCTCTGTGCTGGGACTTGCAGAGATTCCTGTCACCACAAAAGGCCACCCCCTCTGTCCTCATCTTCCAGACCATTTTCTCTTCAATCCACAGGCCAGCCTGCATCCTTCCCTCTCCCCGGTGCCATTCCCAGGGCCTGCTACACATATTCGTGTTATCAAAGCAATATTCCCAGCAGGAGTTCCCAGAGGGGCCACACACTCAGGAGGAAGGAGATAAAGGTCTGAAAATTCAGTTTTAATTGCATTTGGATTGGGGAAGCCTGTTTTGATTAACAAGTAACGCTGTAACAGCCTATCGCTTACAATTTAATGAAATGTTGGGTTTTTCCCCCCTCTTAAGAAAGTGAAAGGGGGAGTCAGATAACTCCTGACACCTCCTGCCCAACCCCCCGCAGGTAATAATTTGATTCAGGCAGGTATTTGAATGCCCAGATTCAAGGTGACAAAAATCAACTTTCAAGGGGCTCTGGCGCCCCCTGCTGGCAACTTGTGCAGAGCTCAGTGACACAGAAAAGGATCCCTAGTTACTGAATGTTCGAGTTCTTTATTACGCTTTTTTCTCTGAAAAATGAAGAAGGTGGGGGTCAAAGAATTCCACTCAATAAAGCCATTTAGCGTGTTAATAGGAATTGTACTGTGGTCTGAGGAGCACCTTCCCATGTTAGGAAACCCCTTTTTCGGATACAATGTATTTTTTTCTTTCTTTTTTTTTTTTTACTCTCTATGTTCTTGAGCAAGTTATTGACCCTCCACAAGTCAATTTCCCATTTCTAGAACAAGATAATAGAGATCAAATGGCTTTGAAAGCATTGAAAAGGTACCATTCTTTGAAAAATATTTACCTGGTAGTTTTTAGCTTTGGCATCCTCAAGTTTGCTTTGATAATTGCCCCATCACCCTAATTATTGTTCTGTGAGTTTGACTATTGGGAAGATGGATAGTAGGTGACAGTTGTTTGGTTAAAGTTATATAAAAAACTGTGGTCCTGCACACATACGATCTGTGCCCATATTTACAGCAAATTACAATCCATACCACTTTAGGGCTGACTAAAGTACAAATGTGGTGTTATTTACCAGTTCTCCTTACGAATTTCCTGGGACACCACCTTCTTCCTGTGGAACACGGTGACCGAATGCCCTCTCTTCTCTGTCTTTGCCTAATTTGGCATCATCACAACCAAGTTCACATCAGCTCTGCCACTTTCTTATCTCGGAGTTAACATGCTAATTACAGGAAGTTCTTGGAATCTCTTTATGTAATTGTGCCTTTGTGCTTTACTTTGTATTAATTTGACAAAGCAAAATCTGGGTGAATTCAGAAACTTTAAAAAGCATGGCACTCTTCCAGTGGGAACTTGCTCTGATAAACACTTTCTGCCTGTGGAAGCCACTATAAATATGTTGGCTTTGGTAAAAAGCATCTTATAGACCTTCCTGGCTTTAGGCAGGAAAAGTGCAATATTATACAGATATTTATTAAATATCAGCTATATGTAGGCAAGGTATATTGTTCTTAATATAGGATACACGGGGAACAAGAGAGACTGGTTACAACCCCACAAAGCCTAAAGTCCACCAGGAAGGATGGTTGCTGATCAAGTATCATTTGATTATTTCCTCTTTGCTACCATAAATCATTCTGCTGATTGAAAGGCTATATTTAAAGGCTGGCTGTAAGCTGTTTCCTGGGATTTTGCTCTGAAATTATTTTGATGATGCATGCACATATTTTTAAATTATTTGAATACACACACAAAAGCAAGTTGCAAACTAGAGGGCTGTCCCAGATAGTCATATAATATGTTCCAGATATTATATTAGTGTCCCAGTTACTCTGACTCCTAGCTCATAATCTTTTAACCATGTTGATAGTCTGCAAGCTTGAGAGTTCAAAACATTTGCCAGAGGACTGCCATGAGCATTCCCATGCTTCACTCCCTGCATTTCTGATTCAGTAGGTGTGAAGTCATGTCCAAGACTCTGATGTACCTGGCCCACAGACAATCCTTCCAAAAATATTGTGCTCCTGGAGCACCTGGGTGGCAGTCAGTTAAGTGTCTAACTCTTGGTTTGGGCTTAAGTCATGATCCCAGGGTCATGAGATCGAGCCCCATGTCGGGCTCTGTGCTCGGAGAAGAGCCCGCTTGAGATTCTCTCTCTCTGTCCCTCCCCCTGCTTGTGCATGCTCTCTCTCTAAAATAAATAAATAAATCTTTAAAAAAAATTGTGCTTCTGCAAGCAGATTTCTTTTCCATCAACTCAGTACTACTCTTTAAGCTATTATTTTGGGAGGTGCCCATGTTTATGGGATATCTTCTGTATGCTAGGCACTCTGCATGATGCTTTCCCATGGTGGTTCAGAACTGTGGTTAAGACCAAAGAAAGCAGACTGTCTGGGTTCAAATCCCAGCTCACTTAACCTCTCTGTAGTCCCCACCTCATCGGTAAAAGGACAATAATACTAGTAACTCCATCACACAGTAATTGTGATGATAAAGCAGGTGATGCATGTAAAGTATGTAGCCGAGCACCTGCGATATGAAAGTAGATGTTCCCAGTACACATAGAAATTGAAGCTAAAAACAGCCAAGTGGTTTGACCAAGTACACACAGCGAGTAAGTGGTATTTCCGAGATCAGATTCCACATAAAACGGACACCTGTTTTGAAACATATTTGTGTATTCCTCACTCCCTCAACCCTCAATAAGCCTTTGGACAAAGCAAGGCATTACACTTGAGAGTAATGATGAAAATATGTTGTGGGGTGTGCCAGAGCAGGTGGCAGAGAATGAGAAGCCCCCTGTGAGTTTGGAAGAAACTGCTCCATATAGACCTTGAAAGATCTGCCCACTGCCTGGCGAACGGAAAGATGTCTAAGAGTTTAGATTAGCTCGGAACCCAGGTTTTCAGATACCCTGGATTCAATGAGAGCAAAAGAGAAAGTTTCAGCTTCTAATAAGCTAATTGTTCTCTGGCCCCTGCCAGGTGTTACGTGCTGAAAAGTAGAGCCAGTCCATTCCGTAATGTGTTCTCACACCTGAGTGCAGTAAACCTTATCTGGTCCAGAAGTTCTTCACTAGACGTAAAGTGAAAATCCCCCTTGTTGGCAAATTAAAATAATGTCATCCCATCATTGGAAATGAGACTCTCAAGTAAATTACATTACTGGTTAAAAAATATGCGTACATTTCTCAACAGCGGTAAAGCGGTAAACATTCAATCAAGTGAGTACTAAAATCCAGAGTAATTATTTTTATTTCGGAACTGTCTCTGCACTTCACCATTTGAGAAGTGTGGAACTTGGGGCGCCTGGGTGGCTCAGTTGGTTAAGCGACTGCTTTCGGCTCAGGTCATGATCCTGGAGTCCCTGGATCGAGTCCCGCATCGGGCTCCCTGCTCGGCAGGGAGTCTGCTTCTCCCTCTGACCCTCCCCCCTCTCATGTACTCGCTCTCTCTCATTCTCTCTCTCTCAAATAAATAAATAAAATCTTTAAAAAAAAAAGAGAGAAGTGCGGAACTGGACAGATAATGATACATTTCTGTATCACTCGGCAGACATCCACAAAAATAATGCTTCTCATGTTAATGGTCTTGTTTTTAAAAATAAATCTTTAAATTCCATGCCCTAAAGCTGGGGCAGTGAGATCATGTAGTTAAACATGATAAGCCCTGGCATTCAAATCTGTTTGATGGGGGCATGTTGAAGATACTTTCTATGTTTGAATATTTGAACTTATTCCTCCAAACAAAAAAGTTCTACCGAAGAGTAAATAACAAGTCTCCCAAGAGCAGCTTCTTTCAAAAGAAAGGGCAAATATGCATTGTCCATTTCCATTCATATCCAGATTATCATTCCCTCTAAAACATTCTACTGCTTTCTCATCCGTTCGCTCTTTTCTAGATTACTTCTTTCCCATAATCTTTATTGTTTCCAGATGCCACACTCATGATTTGTTTAACGCTTAGCGATTATTATGGCCATGACTATATGTTGCCAGTAATTGAGTAAAAGTTTGATATCCTAGTGTAACACAAATAGTCTAGGTTTACAGACAGCAGGGCAAGAAATAGGGTACCTTGAACAACAAAGCCAAGGAAACAAAGGACTTTTTCTGTTTTGGGTTTCTTTCCTTTTCTTTTTAATAAGGTGATAGAGGATTTCACTCTTAATTCAGGGAGGAGGACAAGAAAGGAGGTCTTACCCCATTGATTAGAAGGAATTCCCTTAGACTGAGTTGACAGGAATGGAATGTGCTCTCTGGGCAACATGATATAGAGAAGGGATTTCTGAAAACAGGAAAAATTTCATAGATTTGTCTGCCAAATTCAACATCAGTACACCACCATGGAGTTAACGAGAGAGCTCAAGAGATTGATCCATAGATGCTTGGATTTGAGAGGGCCTTGCACACAGTATTTGGGGTAAAAGAGTATTACGTCAATCCAGATGCGAAGAAAAGTTAATTTAAAAGCTAATTTTCTTCAACAAATGGTGTTGGGAAAATTGGATAGCCACATGCAGAAGAATGAAACTGGACCATTTCCTTACACCACACACAAAAATAGACTCCAAATGGTTGAAAGACCTCAATGTGAGACAGGAGTCCATCAAAATCCTAAAGGAGAACACAGGCAGCAACCTCTTTGACCTCAGCCGAAGCAACTTCTTCCTAGAAACATCGCCAAAGGCAAGGGAAGCAAGGGCAAAAATGAACTGTTGGGACTTCATCAAGATAAAAAGCTTTTGCAAAGCAAAGGAAACAGTCAACAAAACCAAAAGATAACTGACAGAATGGGAGAAGATATTTGCAAATGACATATCAGATAAAGGGCTAGTATCCAAAATCTATAAAGAACTCATCAAACTCAACACCCAAAGAACAAAGAATCCAATCAAGAAATGGGCAGAAGACATGAACAGACATTTTTCCAAAGAAGACATCCAAATGGCCAACAGACACATGAAAAAGTGCTCAATATCGCTCCGCATCAGGGAAATACAAATCAAAGCCTCAATGAGATACCACCTCACACCAGTCAGAATGGCTAAAATTAACAAGTCAGGAAACGACAGATGTTGGCGGGGATGCGGAGAAAGGGGAACCCTCCTACACTGTTGGTGGGAATGCAAGCTGGTGCAGCCACTCTGGAAAACAGTATGGAGGTTCCTCAAAAAGTTGAAAATAGAGCTACCCTACGATCCAGCAATTGCACTACTGGGTATTTACCCCAAAGATACAAAAGTAGGGATCCGAAAGGGTATGTGCACCCCGATGTTTATAGCAGCAATGTCCACAATAGCCAAACTGTGGAAAGAGCCAAGATGTCCATCGACAGATGAATGGATAAAGAAGAGGTGGTATATATATACAATGGAATATTATGCAGCCACCAAAAGGAATGAGATCTTGCCATTTGCAACGATGTGGATGGAACTGGAGGGTATTATGTTGAGCGAAATAAGTCAAACAGAGAAAGACATGTATCACATGATCTCACTGATATGAGGAATTCTTAATCGCAGGAAACAAATTGAGGGTTGCTGGAGTGGGGGGTGGGGTGGGAGGGATGGGGTGACTGGGTGATAGACACTGGGGAGGGTATGTGCTCTGGTAAGCGCTGTGAATTGTGCAAGACCTTTGAATCTCAGATCTGTACCTCTGAAACAAAAAATGCAATATATGTTAAGAAAAAAAAAAAAGAAGGTAGCAGGAGGGGAAGAATGAAGCGGGGGAAATCGGAGGGGTAGACGAACCATGAGAGACAATGGACTCTGAAAAACAAACTGAGGGTTCTAGAGGGGAGGGGGGTGGGAGGATGGGTTAGCCTCGTGGTGGGTATTGAGGAGGGCACATTCTGCATGGAGCACTGGGTGTTATGCACAAACAATGAATCATGGAACACTACATCTAAAACTAATGATGTAATGTATGGAGATTAACATAAGAATAAAAAAAAAAGCTAATTTAAATAGTGTCCTAGGATAAAATCAATAGACAATAGCTAAGAAAAGACATTTTTATAGTAAGATATGAGTGCAAAAGTAATCATTACCATACACACAAAAAAATCTCCCAAATTAACAAAAGCTTTATAAAAAAAGAGAACAAATAGATAAAATACTAAAGGACTCTTTTATATATATAATTAAACATAATTACATATCATACATATTCAAATAACTAAAATTATAATTTTATAATAAATGTTTTATATGTAACATACAAATATATAAGTTATTACATATGTAATGTTACATATTTAAATATATATAGATACACACACCAGATGTAATATATGCATCCATATGTCAGAATCAAGACCAACCAGATCATATCATTTTATCAGTAAATATAAATGGATTTATATCTCCTATTAAAGGAAAGTGTTTTCAGAATGCTCAAGAAAGCAAAATACAATATCATGCTATATATAAGAGATATGCTCGTATCACAAAGAGATTTGGAAAAATTAAAAATAAAAGGTTAGTATATTCAGACAATGGAATATTTTCAGTGCTAGAAGATTAGCTATCAAGCCATGAGAAGATATGGAGGAACCTTAAATGCACACTACTAAGTGAAAGAAGCCCATCTGAAAAAGCTGCATACTGTATGATTCCAACTCTAGGACATTCCAGAAAAGCAAAACCACAAGATAGTAAATGAATCAGTGGTGGCCAGGAGCTGTGGGGAGGGAGGGGTGCATCAGCAGAGCACAGACCATTTTTAGGCCAATGAAACTATTCTGTAGATAGAACAATAATAGACAGATATCTTTATATATTTGTCAAAACCCACAGAATGTACAGTATCAAAAGTGAACTCCAAGGTAAACTATGGATTTGGGTTCTAATGATACATTAAGTTCACTGATTTTAACAAATGTTCGTCTGTGGTGTGGGATGCTGGTAATGGGGGAGGCTGTGCGTGTGTGGAGGCAGGGGGTGTATGCAGAATCTCTACACTCATCTCTCCATTTTGCTGTGGATCCAAAACTGTTCTAAAAAGTAGTCTGCTAAAAAATACAGATAGATAGATAGATAGATAGATAGATAGATAGATAGATAGATAGATAGATAGA
>NC_058406.1:173777935-173813883 GCF_002201575.2 Neomonachus schauinslandi | reverse complement strand
AGATAGATAGATAGATAGATAGATAGATAGATAGATAGATAGATAGACAGTAAAACGCTAATACTAAGTTAAAAGAAAACAGGGGTCACAACCTTTATGATCAACAAGATTGAATTTAGATTTCAATGCATTAAACGTTACTTTATAATGCTAAAGCACCAATAGACAATAAAGCAATTACAGGTATTAATATTTATTCGCCTAATAATATGGCAGCACTTTTCATAAATCAGATGAAAGAGAAAACAGACAGACTACTAACTGGAGACTTGGGCACCATATCTCAATCCCAGAGACAACACACTGACCAGAAACCAGTAAGCACGTTTCAGACTTACAACATCTGTCCCTGAGGCTGTGAGTGTCCCAGGGCAGGGCTCTGGGCCTCACCTGGGACTTCTGCCATGTGTCTGCAGGGTGCGGTTCCAGCTGGAACACGACTCACTCCTACTAATAGGCGCTTGCCTCAGGCACGTGTCTCCCCACACCTTTCACCTCCTGCTGCAGAAATTCTACATCACGACACTGGTGGGGGCCCACTTGACGAGCACACAGACACAGCCCCAAAGCACAAGAGTGAAAGCCTCTGAGGACAACTCTCAACATTGGAGATAGTTTTTCATCACTCAACCAGAATGGACAAGGGTGAGAGGTCACACTTACAAACACTGGAGGAGGCCAGGCGAGCACAGGGCCCCAGTGTGGCCAAGTGGCATCCTCAGGAATACACTTACATGGACTGTTCCTCCCCCTCTCCGGTCCTTCACCCCTGCTCCCAGGGAGGACCTTGTACAGAGGCAACCTGCATGTACAGTCCTCGTCTTAGGGTCTCCTCTGGCAGATCCAAAGATAATTATATAATCAATAAACTGGAACACACAGACACATTGGATCTATCCAGCAGTATATGTATCTAGATAAAAGATACGTGTGTGTGTGTATATATATGTATTCTAAAGACTTACATGCAGTCTAGTTTAGAATGTATAACATGTATGTAATATAGTCTACTTTTGAACTATGATCTGTTAGAGCATATACTCTCTTTACAAGTACACAAGAAATATTGACAAAAATGAAAGACATCTTATGTTCCAAAGAAAACCTCTATAAATCCTAAAGACCTGAAATGGCAACAAGAGCATTCTCTGACAACAGTGCAATGAAACTACATATAAATTAGTAACAACTGCAAAAAAAATGGCTCTTCCACCTATAATTTTTTTTAAATATGCTATTAAACAAGTTTTAGTTCAAAGGAGAACATAAAATTTCAAAATTTCTCAGAAATAATGATAATGACCACAGCATATCCATCTCTTTGAAATTTGGTTAAAGTGGTTATCAGAGAATATGTTATACTATTAAATAGCTATATCAATAAAACACAAAAAAAAAATGAAAATAATATAATGCTCAACTCTAAAAGTTAGAAAGATTAAAAAGCCATCAAAAGAAGAAGGACATATATATTAAGATTAAATTATACTATAGTAAATTAGAAAAGAGAAAAATAATAAAACTAATAAATCTAAAATCTGACTCTTTTTAAAAAAATCAATGAAAAATAGACAAATCACTAATCCAAACAAGAAATAGATAGAGAAAATGCACACGCACAAAAAGCAAAGATCCTTTAAAATAGAGAAAAAGTTTTAAAATCCTAAGAGATAACTTTATAAAATCTAAGTGGAATGAGTAACTTTTAAAAAACACAACTAACTGAAAATGACCCCAGGAAAGACAGAGTCTCAAAACAGTAATACTCGGGTGCCTGGGTGGCTCAGTTGGTTAAGCGACTGCCTTCGGCTCAGGTCGTGATCCTGGAGTCCCGGGATCGAGTCCCGCATTGGGCTCTCTGCTCGGCAGGGAATCTGCTTCTCCCTCTGACCCTCCCCCTCTCATGCTCTCGCTCTCTCTCTCTCATTCTCTCTCTCAAATAAATAAATAAAATCTTTAAAAAAAAATAAAAAATAATAAATAAAAACAGTAATACTCATGAAAAGTAGATAAAATAGTTTAAAAAGTTCCTCTTGTTCCATAAAAAACAACAGGCCGACGTAATTTCAACAGGAAATTCTTTCAAATCTTTAAAGTTCAGATAAACTCAATGCTATTTAAAGGAACAAACAAAAATTCCTAATCAGTTTAATGAAGTAAAATAATATTAATCCATAAATATGATAAACATTGTACAATAAAAGAAATCTAGAGACAAATCTCAATTCTAAATGTTGATGCAAGCATGTTGAATAAAATATTTGCAAATAGAATGTAAACAAATGTACATCATGACCAAAGATAATTTACTCCAGGAATCCAAAGGTGATTCAATATTAAGAAATCCATTATTTCAGAGAAGAATGTGGCCCAGCTGCCACCTCACACTAGCCTCCTGAGACCATTGGCAGAAGGCCCAGCTAAGCTGTGTCCAAATTCCTAACTCACAGAAACTGAGAAAATAAATGAGTGTTGGTTTAGGTTTCTCAGTTTGTTGTAATTTTCACAAAACAGTAAGAGATAACTAGTGCAAATACATAGTAAACTCTGAACAAGATAAGTAAGCATTGTAAGTATTGGGTAGCCTACCCCATGGAAACATAACTGAAGTATAATTTAAGACCTTGATAATTAGAAGTTTGTCAGGTGCCTGGATAGACAGACACATGAAGGAAACAGAATAGGAAATCCAGAAACAGATCAATTACATGGGACTTTCAGTGGGTTAAAAGGCAGCATCTCAAACTAGTAGTATGGTGATAACTGGATAGTTCTATTGAAAAAGTTGAAATGTGACTTATTGCTTACAATAAGATAAATGATAAATGTATAAAAGATTTAAGTATGAAAACAAAACTAAATGAGTATAAGAAGAAAGCATGAGTGGATTTTCACCAATGGAGAAAAATGTCCTAAGGATGCCTCCAAATCCAGAAGCAAAAAGGAAGAGTGTTGGTAAATTTGATTAAATAAAAATTTGAAACATTTGCTTACCGAAGCACAATTAGCCAAGTAAAACACTGGGAAAACATATTCACAAACTGGTAATTTCCCTAATGTGTAAACAGCTTCTAAAGATAGAAAAGTAAAAGATGAGAACCTTACTGTTGGTTTGCAGACTTGGGACTTCACGGGTGAACCCTGAACTTGGCCCCGGTGCATGGACGGCAAGGAGAGATGGAAGAAAGGAAGAAAAGGGGGGTCACCCCAGAGCGGTAGGTGGCCAGTTTAACTTTGCAATTGAACTTACAGCGAGGCTTGTCTTGGGTGCCACAAGACAGGTAGATCTCCACATCCACCCTGTTGGTTTATATGGAGGCCTTAACAGGGTTCAGTCACATGTACCATCCAGAGGGTCTCCACAACACCTCTCTTTCTCAAAGTTATGTCCTTGAACATGGTTCCCAGTGTGGAATGGGGGGTAGACTGTATATTCCAAGGAGGGGGGTAGGTGGTGAGGAGCAAAGATCAGCTATTCACATACACACAAAAGTAAATGGCTTTTCAATTCATGAAAAGACCCCTAACCTTGCTCATAATGCTAGAAACAAAAGTTAAAACTATACTGATAGACAAAATAAGTTGTGGGAAAACAATCTCAATATTGTTTATAGAAATAAATAGTTAAGGGGTGCCTGGGTGGCTCAGTTGGTTGAGCGACTGCCTTCGGCTCAGGTCATGATCCTGGAGTCCCGGGATCGAGTCCCACATCGGGCTCCCTGCTCAGCGGGGAGTCTGCTTCTCCCTCTGGCCCTCCCCCCTCTCATGTGCTCTCTCTCTCTCTCATTCTCTCTCTCAAATAAATAAATAAAATCTTTAAAAAAATAAAAAAATAAAAAAAAAGAAATAAATAGTTAAACTACTATGAAGGAGAATTTGGTAAAATCTAGAAGAATTACATGTGCACTTCATCTCTGTCCCAGCTACCCCACTTCTGGGAATATATTTAGAAGATACATTAACAAAATGTCACCTAAGTCTGCAGTATACTGCGTTATTCACCCTAACTATTCAGCCTTCTTTGTATCCACAACTTTGTCACAACCTCATCATGGATGAAGCACTTCTCCACCTTGGACTTTTGGACTTGACCATGAGGCTTATTTTGAATGACACCTTGTAAATGGAAGGGGCAGCGTGCCAGACCCATAGCTGGGCTTTAAGAGATGTAAACAATGAATGATTATTTTTATATTCAACTGAGTTTTCATGGTTATTTGCTGCATTTCATTTTGTAGCAAGAGCTGATACAAAGGAGGCATTATTTGTAAGAGCAAATAATCGGAAACCACCCAAATGTCCATCAATAGGGGGCTGACTGAATAAACTATGCGCAAACTACACAAAGGATTGTTATGCTTTATGCTTAAATTTTTTTTTAACAGCAAAAGCAATTGCCATTTAACCAGCTCAATTTAAAGTAATTGTAAGCAACTACTTTTCTTGAGAATCTTCAGATATTTTTCTAAAGTTAAATTCCATTTAGTTAACATACAGTGTCAGGTGTACAATATAGTGATTCAACACTTCCATACATTCCTGGTGCTTATCACAAGTGACCTCCTTAATCGCCACCATCTATTCAACCCATCCCCCACCAACCTCCCCTCTGGTAACCCAGAGTTTGTTCTCTGTAATTAAGAGTCTGTTTCTTGGTCTCTCTCTCTCTCCTTCTCTTCTTTTTTTTTACTCTGCTTATTTGTTTTGTCTCTTAAATTCCACATGACTGAAATCATATGGTATTTGTCTTTCTCTGATTGACTTATTTTGCTTAGCATTATACTCTCTGGCTCCATTCATTTTGTTGCAAGTGGCAAGATTTCATTCTTTTTCAGGGCTAATATTCCATCACACACACACACACACACATCACATAACATCTTTATCCATTCATCAGTTGATGGACACTTGGGCTGTTTCCATAATTTAACTATCATAAATAATGCTGCTATAAACATCGGGGTGCTTGTGTCCCTTTGAATTAGTACTTTTGTGTTCTTTTTTAAAAAGATTTTATTTTTATTTGAGAGAGAGTGTGAGCAAGAGAGAGAGAGAGAGAGAGAGAGGAAAGAGCATGAGCTGGGGGAGGGGCAGAGGCAGAGGAAGAAGCAGACTCCCTGCTGAGCAGGGAGTGCGCCCCACCCACAGGGCTCCATCCCAGAACCCCAGGATCACAACCTGAGCCTAAGGAAGATGTTTAACTGGCTGAGCCACCCAGGTGCCCCTATTTTTGTATTCTTTGGGGAGGTACCTAGCAGTAATTGCTAGATCATATAATAGTTCTATTTTTAACTCTGAGGAACCTCCATACTATTTTCCAGAGCAGCCGTACCAGTTTGCATTCCCACCAACAGTGCAAGAGTGTTGCCCTTTCTCCGCATCTTTGCCAACACCTATTGTTTCTTGTGTTGTTGATTTTACCCATTCTGACAGGTGTGAGGTGATATCTCACTGCAGTTTTGATATGCATTTACCTGATGATAAGTGATGTTGAGCATCTTTTCCTGTGTCTGTTGGTCATCTGTATGTCTTCTTTGGAGAAATGTCTGTTCATGTCTTCTGCCCATTTTTAATTAGATTACTTGTTCTTTGGGTGTTGAGTTGTATCAGTTCTTCATATATTTTGGATACTAACCTTTTATTGGATATGTATTTGCAAGTATCTTCTCCCATTCCATAAGTTGGCTTTCAGTTTTGTTGATTATTTCCTTTACTGTGCAGAAGCTTTTTATTTTGATATAGTCCCAGTACTTTATTTTTGCTTTTACTCCCCTTGCCTCAGGAGACATATCTATAAAAAAGTTGCTACAACCAATGTCAAAGTAGTGACTGTGAGAATCTTCAAATATTGAAGTATTCATAGCCTTTAACTTATTATAATATCATTGGTGTTAATTAAGGGACCATCAACAAACCTCTGCTTTGAGCAGATCATTGCTTTCTGCACTAGTAAATCAGGAAGTGTAAGTTTCAAATTTGGATTCCTCTACAAAGGAGAATCATGAATTCTGATAAGCCAGAAGTCAGACTTTTTCTCAATACAAGTGATCTCATTCTCTTTATGGCCACCACGAATGAATGAGTAGGGAGGAGCTTTGGGGGAATAAGTTGCAGACTGCATGGCTGCTGACCACTTCCCTCCCTGATTACTGTGGGGAACAATGGCCAAAATATGACGGCTTTGTGGTCAGACAGACCCGCGCTCTCATCCCCACTCCAACATTTCCTGACAATCTGAACTATGACCAACTTAGTTATTGTATAACTCAAATTCCTTGTCCATCAAACATGGTCACTAATGTCTACCATGAAGAGTTTTGGTGAGGATGAAAAGAAGCAACAAATATACAGGTTCTACAATGCTTACAAGGTCAGGCACCCAAATATGCTTATAGGTTTGTTTGTTTCCTGCTTCCCTCCCTTCTCATCAATATTGTGGAAACATGAATGTAAATGTGGGCTCTGAAGTCTCCTAATAATAGTTAAATTCAAGACTTTCATTAATACATAATTAATAATAATTCATTAACACTTCCATTAATGTAATAAATTAATTTTCAAATAAGCTTATATAAATTATCATAATACTGGGATATAAACACAAGATCAAAACAAAAATTCTTCTTGAGAACTCATTGGCATTACAAGAAACTCTGCAATCACATACAAAGGCACAGAGTTAATACAGCATTAAAGGAACCTCTTTACCTTATTTAATCTAGCTGTGTAAGATTTGATTTATAATTGTATACTATTTCTTCCAATAAAATAACTGTAGATCCCACCTGTTGACACAATGTAACATGACTCCTTATGGGGGAGCTTATATCTCCATCACATTGTCATATGTGACCATGTGATTTGCTTTAGCTAATGGCAGACCAATGAATATGATATATAACACATCCAAGTGGAAACTGTAAGAGTCATCAAGAACCAGAGTGAAAAATATCATAATATATATGCCACCAGTTGGAATACTAAGAATGGTCTTGCCTTAATCCTATAGAAAAATTAACCATAGCAAACTTCTAAAGCACTTGGTAGTAAATATTCTAGGCTTTGCAGGGCACATTCAGTCCCTGTTTTATATTATTTTTCCTTTTACAACTTAAAAATGTAAAAACCACTCTTGGCTTGTAGGTAGTACAAGAAGAAGCCCCTACCCTAAATCAAACACAGCTTTGGTACTATTGGTACTACCTAAGCTTAAAAAGAAAACTCAAGTGTGCCTGGGTGGCTCAGTTGGTTAAATGTCTGGCTTCAGCTCAGGTCATGATCCCGGAGTCCTGGGATCAAGTCCTGCATCGGGCTCCCTGTTCAGCGGGGAGTCTGCTTCTCCCTCTATCCCTTGCCCCTGCTCATGATCTCTCTCTCTTTCACGCTCTCTCTCTCAAATAAATAAATAAAATCTTTAAAAAAAAAAAAGAAAAGAAAATGCAAAAGGATGCAGCCATTTCTAAGTAACTTAACTGGGCCCTAGAATAACACTCAAGAACATTTACAGGAATACAAAAATATCAGGACCCTGAAAGGTAAAATTCACAGTGCTTGATATCCAATCAAATGCACAGGCATGCAAAAGCATCATAATACAAAACCACAATGAGGATATAAATCAATAAATCAAAACTGCCCCAGAAATGACAGATAATAGAACTTGTTCCCATAAACAGAGGTTCTAACTAGAACTGTGGCTCACAACATTGGCTTTGAGATCTCTTTTTGTTTACTACACTGGGAAATTTTCTCTTCCTAGAATTCAAGAGCAATAATATTTCCAATAATTTTCTTGTAAATCTTCCTAAAATTAACCACGTGTTTGGAACAGTAAAACAGATCTCTCAAGACATCTCCATTCATGATAGTGCTTGAAAGTCTTGATCCATTTCTTTGTTTTATCAACACACCTCAGTCCTCAAGAATCTTGGACAAAAATTTATCCTGATCCTTCAGCAAACTAGAATCTCCATTGTGTCAGGTCCTGTTAGTGGTTAACAAATCAAGAAAGCAAAAATCGATATAGATATGCATCCAATCAAACCACTAGATGGTGCAGTATCTTCACATTCCATTAACACTGAAACCCAGTTGGGAATTTAGTCGTTTACAAGGGATGCCTAGCGGATAGCTGCCCTAATTTGTCATTCTAGTGGCCCGCCTTACTTGCTGATGATCCTGTGAGAACGGAGTGCATGTAATACATCTTTGCTCTGCTTAACTTGAAAGGGAGCTTTTTAATTTTTTTATGTTGATGCTGTGGTGAGAGCTTGAGTATTTTCAAATGTAAACCCTAGATGAATTCTGATTCTGCCATCTCCACCTCTACACATAGGTTGCTTGCCTTACTCATTTGCTTGGCCCCAGATTCCAGCATTCCTCAAGGCCTAGGGTTGATTCCTCTCCTGTAATAAGTCTTCATAGAGCTTTCCAGTCAACTACTATCTCTTTTTTTCCTAAATTCTTACAAGACTTTTGTTTTGTCCCTTACTAGGTAATACAGTGTAACAATGAGGGATCTATTTTACCTACTTGAGGCTCAATTTGCTTCTCTATATAATGGAAACCACCATATTACATCCTCAAGAATGTCTTAACAAAAACAACATAACAATTAGCCCAGTGTCTGACACACAGTAAACTCTTACAGATATATTTATTTACCAGCCTTTGTCAATATAGGATGTATCATTGGTCACCCTCTTGTGCTTCATTCATAACCTCAGTAATTATTTCTTGACCATCAGCAACATGGCAAGTATCTGCTTGCTGCTCTAGATGGAGTAATGAATAAAAACCACATAATCCATGTTCTTACAAGCCTTAGAGCAGAGGAAGGGAGAGAGATAAATCATCCCAGTAAGCTCTACAGTAAGAGGCAGCACAGGGTGCTATGGGAGCATGCAACAAAATTAACTTATCACGTACATTTAGGAAGTCCCCATCAAGGAAGTATTATCTCAACTGAGGCTGAATGAAAATAGCAGTGGTTAGTCAAACAAGGCAGAGAAATGGGGTGTGGTTTTAATCCAGTCTGTGAAAGCCAAAAGGCAATAAGGCCAGGGTTTGGTGAATTTATGGCTTTCAAATGCTTTTTTCCACAACAAATATATTTTACATCATAGCACGCACACAGATTCAAACACACGTAACTCAAACAAAGCTCACCTCAACACTGTTAACCTTACTGCAAAAATGCATTCTTATATTTTCTATTCTATTTTATTTGAAAATTTTTAGTTGCAACTCACAACAAAACACCAAAATACCTGAAACAAAACAGACAAAATAAAGGGAGAAATAAGAAATTCAAATAGTAATACTTGGAGACCTCAAAACCCCACTTTAAACAAGGGGTAGAACAATCAGGCAGAAGATCAACAGGGAAATAGGAGATGTGTATGACACAATAAATCAACTAGCCTTAACAGACATCTATGGAACATGTCACCCAACATTAGAATATATGGTTGGTCCTTAAAGAACGTAGGTTTGAACTGTGCAGGTCCACTTATATGCAATTTTTTTGGATAAATATGGTATAGTCCTGTAATATATCTTCCTTATGATTTTCTTCATAACACTATCTTTTCTCTAATTTACTTATTGTAAGAATACAGTATATATTTAACATACAAAATATGTGTTAATTGACTGTGTATGTTATCAGGAAGGCTTCTGGTCAACAGTAGAAGTTTGGGGGGAGTCAAAAGTTACAAGCAGATTTTTGACTATATAGGGGGTCCGTGTCCCTACCCTCCACATTGTTCAAAGGTCAAATGTACATTCTTCTCAAGTGTACATGAAACATTCTCCAGAGAAGATCATGTCCTATGTCATAAAATAAATCTCAATAAAGTTAAAAAGAATTAAATTTAAATTTCATTCTAAAAACAATGGAATAAAATTATAAATCAATAACAGCAAGTAATACGGGAAGTTGACAAATATGTGAAAACTAAACAAAACACTCTTAAGTAATTAATGAATCAAAAAAGAAATTACAAAGGAAATTAGAATATACTTTAAAATGAATATAAATTAAGGCATACTATGCCAAAACATACAAAATACAGCTAAAGAAGTTCTTAGAGGAAAATTTAGAGCTGTAAATACCTCTATTAAAAAAAAAAGAAGACCACCTCAAAATAATAAACTAACTTTCTACTTTAAGACACTGGAAAAATAAGAGAAAACTAAATGTAAAGCAAGAGCAAAGAAGGAAATAATAAACATTAGGGAATAAATTAACAAAATAGAAACTATAAGAGAACATAAGAACAACAGAAAAAATAAACAAAAACAAAGTGGTCCTTTGAAAAGATAAGCAAAATTGGCAAACATTTAGCAAGACTGAGCAAGAGAAAAAGAGAGGACTGAAATTACTAAAATCAGAAATGGAAGGAGAAATTGCTACCAACCTTACAGAAATAAAGGGTCCATAAGAGAACAGTATGAACAATAGATGACAGTAAGTGAAACAAGTTAGATGAAATGGAGAATTCCTGGAACTGACTCAGGAAGAAGTCGACAACCTAAATAGACCTATAACAAGTAAAGAGATTGAATCAGTAAAAAACAAAAAACAAAACAAAACAAACAAACAAAACCCTCAGTGCAGATGGCTTCATTGGTGAATTCTACCCAACATATGAGAAAACAATACAAATACTTCATGAATGCTTCCAAAAAAGAGAGAGGAGGGAAACACTTCCCAACTCATTCTATAAGGCCAGCAATACCCTAATACCAAAGCCAGACATAGACATTATGGAAAACAAAACTAAAGACCAATGTATCTTACGAATACATGTGCAAAAATCCTCAACAAAATGCCCACAAACCAAATCCAGCAATATAAAAAAAAAAAATTACATATGACCAACTGGGATTTATACCAGGAATGCAGGGTTAGTTTCACATCTGCAAATTAATTAATGTAATACACCATAGTAACATAATTAAAACAAAAACCACATGATCATCTCAATAGATGCAGAAAAAATGTTTGACAAGATCCAACACCTGTCACAATACAGTTATACATCTAGACAATGGAATACTACTCAGCACTAAAAATAAATGAGCTGTCAATCCATGAAACGACCAAGAGTAACTTTAAGTGCATAGTACTAAGTGAAAGAAGTCAGTCTGGAAAGGCTAGATACTGTATAACTTTGAGCATGTGACATTCTGGGAAAAAGTATAACTATAAAGACAATCAAAGGATCCGTGGTTGCCAAGAGTTAGGGGGAGGGATGAATTAGCAGAGCACAGAGGATTTCTAGGACAGTGAAACTATTCTGTGTGCTACTATAATGGGAGATACACATCATTTCACATTTGCCCAAACCCCTACAAGGTACAACACCAAGAGTGAACCCTAATGTGAACTATGTATTTGGGGTGATGATGCATCTATGTCAGTTCATTAATTGTAACTAATGTACCACTTGCGTGGGGGACATTGATGATAGGGGGAGGCTGTGCAGGTGTGGAGACAGGAAGTATGGGGGAACTCCCAGTTCTTTCTGCTCAATTTTCCTATGAATCTAAAACTGATCTAAAAATTAAAATCTGTCAGAAAATAAAATGAAATGAAAAGTCTACTTGAAGAGTTCTGTCAAAATAAGATTTTGTGGTTCCCCCTGGGTGGTGTTTACCTAAGGCTGTTGATCCTCTGTGTTTTCTGCCTTCGCTAATGAAGTCTTGGCCCTCCTTGTTTTTGGTGAAAGGAAGTTTTCCCTTGAGATACCCATCCATATGTTCTCTATGGAAGCAGAAGGCTAAGAGTCAGCATGGTAGAACCCAGCAAGCTGGGGACCTTGGTGTCTCCTGCTGGATTGGTAAATGGCTTTGTGCAAGGCATTTTAAACCACTAAGCCTTAGGTTCCTCATCTTTGAAATGGGATTGGTAGTGACAATTGTATTTAATTATTCACTTACTATCTGACTATTGTGCTGGAGAGCAAGGTTCACAAAGATGGGAATGAGGTCTGTTTTATTCAGGATCACTATCACAGAAGCTGGCACAAGCCAGCACTAAATAATGATGTATAGATGAATGGACAGAGGAATACAGGAAGGAATGATAATGCCTGGCCTGCAGGGTAGTTCTGAAGCCTGAATGAGCGTCTGGCACATGCTAGGAGTCTCCTTTCCCCAGCCCTGTGAATTTGTCTTTTCACCCAGAGCAATCCTCACCTGCCACCAGGAGAAGCGTTCCAGGCAATTAAGAACAACAGACACCTAGACAAAGAGAGGCTTCAAGACTACAACTGACCTAGAGAGACTGACCTCCATTTTCCCTTAACAACACTTACAGAAGTAGGTCTTTGTCTTTCTTAATTGCACATTGGGGAAAAGCAGTATCAATTTGAATGTAACACGTTTCAACCAAGGGATAGGCTATTTCTATCCTGGGTCTAACATAATGATTCCCAAGAAGCCACAAACCTACTGATTCAATTATTTGAAGAATATTTCTGAAGTTGAGACAGGCTTTATTTTAGTCCCGGTTATCATTTTCCTTGATCCTGAGGCAGGCAGAGTGAGAAAAAGAATGAGCAGCCCTGGTCCAGAAGAAAAGAGAACTTTGTCTTGTTCTGTGTCTGTCAACAACAGGCTGTGTATACTTGGGCACACTGCGTCTCCTCTCTGGGGCTCTACTTCGGGATTTACAAAATCTGGAAATTAGCTACATCAGTGAATCTCCAGAGCACATGCCTGGAGAAAACACTGGATTAATATTCAGATACAATTTTACACTTGGGAAAACAAAAAGTAGCCATCATTTTTAAAATAACAAACTATATCTTGATTGGTATTGGATTATGGCAAAGAGAGTGACTATAAACAGAGCTTGTTCTTAGCCGTCACTTAGTCTCAACTCCAAGGGAAACTTATCTGTGTTTTGAGAGTGGTGTGTGTGTATGTATGTGTGTGTGTGTGTGTGTGTTGTGTGCAAGAGTGTGATTTCTATTGTTCATCACAATATAGAATAGACTGATTGTTGAAGAAACATTGGTTATATGATTCTTTCATCATTTCCAGATCTCAGATTAAAGGATTACACTTAAAATAATAAAGATGATCAGAATTTTAAATACAGGTATCCCCCGCTTTTCAAAAGTCCATGTTACACCACTTTGTTTTTACGAAAGACCTACATTAACACCTGTTTTCACTAACTGAAAGAAATCTGAAGGTTTTTGCTTTTACGAAAAAAAAAGGGCTGAATGTGAAAATAGCGTCTTGAATTTGTTTTATAACAGCCATTATAGAGGCAGCCACACCCCAAGCAGAGAGAGGAGACCCCTAACTCTTCCCCCCAGACCTACACTCACATTTCAGCATCAAGTTGGCAGAGCCTTGACCTGTGTCTGTGAGCATCTGTGCTTTACCTCGATTTATTTTGTGCAAAATGTGTCCTAAGGTATCAGAAAGGTCTGAGGGGCAATGTTGGGGTTTTTTTTCTGAGAGTGGGGGAAACCTGTATTGAGTTCTTCCAAATGTGCAAGGTACCATACAAAGGACTATTTAGAACTTCACACTCATTCCTCAATGACCACTAAATAAATTGACAGAGAATACCTCAATTACATTCTGCAACATTTCTCTCCTGAGATTTTCAGGGTGGTGAATGTTATTTCTTATTAAACTCACAAGTCAATTCCCAAGTAATAAGATACTGTTTTTCACCACAGAGGCCCAAGTTAATGGACCAATAATGGGGCTCGCTTCAGTTTAAAGTTAGCATCAGGGAACTGGAAATTTATAATCCAATGTACTCTGTACCACCTTTCTTATACATGGGAAGGAAATTGGTATTTAATGACTTCCTAAAATGTGCCAATTTTCTTCTGATTTCATATTTTAAATAGCTCATATTACTGACATATAGTAACTGTTCGATAAATGCTTCCTGAGTTAATAAATTAATCAGTTAATTTGTGTCCGCATGTTATAGAGGACGACACTGTGGCTCCGAGCAGCAGTATGTGGTAGAGCTAGGATTCAGGTGTGTCCAATGTCATGCCCAGTTCTTCCTCTTCTCCTTTGTACCTCTTGGATTCTAGGATTTATTCTTGACTTCTCAGTAGCACAGTGCATAGCACATGGTCTCCATGTGCCTCAAGATTTTTTTAGCTAAAATTGTCTTCAAAATCTGAGTTGCCTCTCAAGCAAAATCTTACCATCTGCAAAGATACCTGCAGGGATGACAGGATATGAGCAGTAAATAAGAATAAAGAGAAGTGGGGCGCCTGGGTAGCTCAGTCGGTTAAGGGTCTGCCTTCGGCTCAGGTCATGGTCCCAGGGTCCTGGGATCAAGCCCCATGTTGGGCTCCCTGCTCAGCAGGGAGCCTGCTTCTCCCTCTCGCTCTGCCTGCTCGTATTCTCTCTCTCTCTGTGAAATAATCAAACAAATAAATAAAATCTTTAAAAAAAAAGAATAAAAAGAAATGAAAGAAGTAGATTAATATTGGCCAATCGGCAGAAGCCCTCACGGTGGCTAGACAACCCCCCCATTTCCCCTGCCACCCCATTTTTTAAGCTTAGTGATGTTCTTCTGTAAGATTAATCCTTTTATGGACAGGTGCAGCTGCGAATATTGAGGACAGTGCTGGGGGAAACCAATAAAAGCAAAAGAAATCTACTGAATGCCAGGCACAAGAGGCTGAATTCGGGAAATAATGACACACCTTTCATGAATGGGCCTACGTGGCATTGTCCAAGTGACAGCAGCTTTCTCCTAAGACCTGATGAGAATCAGCCATCATCCATCTCTGGATGTAGAGTATTTTAACAGCTTTAATTATTATTTAAAACCAGGAATAAAAATAAATTACAGGATTTGAAGAAGGAAAATGAAAGCTTACGGTGGAGATGTGCCCTCCCTGGATAACCCAGTTAGGAGACAGAGCATAACTCCAATTCTCTCCCAGTTCTAGCCATTTGCCAATTCTTTTTGTTTGTTTGTTTGTTTTTAAGATTTATTTATTTTACAGAGAGAGAGCAAGCACACCCATGCACGAGTTGGGTGAGGGGCAGAGGGAGAAAATCCTCAAATAGACTCCCCACTGAGCACATTGGGCTCCATCTCATGACCCATGAGATCATAAACTGAGCTGAAACCAAGAGCTGCATGCTTAACTGACTAGCCACCCATACGCCCCTAGTTCTTTTTTTTTTTTGTCAAAAAATATAGAATAAGTTATAGAAATGCTTTTTTATTGTTTTATTTTGAAATTGATTTTGTGATGATGAATGTAAATTGGTCATTTAGTTCTAAATGAACACTTAGGAAATTGAAAAAAACATCAATAATCAAATAAACCAATCCGTGCAATAGTTCGGATATAACCACTGTTAGGATGTTGTTATACTCAATAGAAATTTGGGCAACAAATATGGCTAAGCACTTCACAGAAGAGAAAATTCCAGTAAGTATTTAAAAGTGATAATAAACCAACCCCACTGGTTGTTCAGGAAATTGAAAATAAAGAGAAACAAACAGCAAACTGAAAATTAAATTAATTAAAAATATCATGGGAGACATAGCTAAAAAAAAATATCAAGGAACTAGAACATAAAATCAAGGAAATTATCCAGAATACAGCACAGAGTGAAGGGAATAGAAAATATGTAAAACACCTGTTCTCTAGAAAATACACCCAGTATCCTCTCTCTCATGCTTTCCTTTCCCTTTTCGCACCTTCTCTGAACAATGTGGATGTAAAGCTATTCACTGAGACAAAGGAACTAGACAGGAAGCTGGGGAGGATAGCCGCATGGAGGGTTGGAAGTGAGCAGGGAAAGGGGTATCCATGCAGGAGGAGAGGAGATGCTGTGTTGACAAGGAGACCCTAAGCAGGGTGAGGAAGCTACACCTGTGTCAGTACCTGAGCAAGGTGAGGTCATCCTTGCATGAGTGACCCAGAGTGGGAGGACTTGCCATGGTGAGCCAGACCAAGGCAGGGTGGGGAGAGATCTGTGCTTGTGGACGGGTGGAGGTGAGGATGGGAAATTGACTACTTACAGGAGGATCGAAGGAACCAGAAGTTTATTAAGGAGAATGGTAGTCAGAGCTCTTATTGTTGGAGAAGGGAGTTACAAATACAAAAAAAAGAGAGGCAAGTAGAACAAACTTCGGGCTACTGGATTAGAACTGGAGGTACCACAATTGTACCCATTTTCTATTGCTGCGTAAACAAATTATCACATACTTTGTGACTCCCAACCACACAAATTTATTATTTTCCAGTTCTGTAAGTTAGAAATCCAACACAGGTGCCAATGGGCTCCAATCAAGGTGCTGGCACGGTTGCACTCCTTTCTGGAAGTGCTGGGTTTGATCCCTCTCCTTGCCTCTTCCAGCTCCTACAGGCTGTCTGCATTCCTTGGTTTGTGCCTCCTTCCTTTATCTCAAAAATAGCATGATGGGTGGGGTCATTCTCATATCACATCGCTCTGACCTATTCTGCCTTCCCCTTCCACTTTTAAGACTTTTTGTAATTACACTGGCTCCATATTGCAGGATAATCTTCCTACTTAAAGATCAGCTAATTGACAACCTTAACTCCATCTACTCCTTTAATTCCCCTTTTCCAAATAAGATAACATGTTTACAGTTCCAGGGATTAGAATGTGGGTATCTGTGAAGGGCCATTATTTTGACTATGGTTTTCAATATGTATAAATAGAGAAGTATATATAGTTTTAATGTGTCTATGTGTGTTTGTATTTACATATATACGTGTGAGTATGTATATACTCCCCCCCCCCCCATTAATCCCTAGTTCTGTCACTGGGTGATCCTGGGATCAATGACACTCTGATAGCAACAAACACACACAAACACAGATCTTGACTTCTAATCAACATTCTCTATCAGAAAGAACCAGGGCTCCTTGGAGATATGGTGGATTCAGAGCTGGGACATAAAAAGTACAAGATGAGCTGGATATACCTTACCATGCCAGAAAGCAAGAAAAGTACTCAAAGAATGATGGGATGTGCTCCAAGGACACAGAAGCCAGCTTGAAGGGATTCCTACTGACCAAACTGAAAAAATTGGAGCATTAAAATAATGATAGTAGCACATTACAACCCACTGAATAAAATAGGAAACCACAACTCCATAGATATTATTTAGCGAGTGAATACATTGAAAGTTTGAAGAGGGATGGAAGATGTATGTAGTTTTAAACTGTTCCCCTCAAAATACGTATTAATTTTATGAGACAAACAGTAACTTTAGAGCAGAGAAGCAGATAAACCAGGGAGCACTGCCTGGGCATCTATTTTGTTGGGCCACGCACCCTGGGCGGGGGGGGGGGGGTCTTAAACTAACACTAACCCCTCAAACAAGGACGTGCTCTAGATAACAGCCTGGAGAGAGTGAGCAAATGTAGGTTCCTGATATGATCCCCCAAAGCCCGTCTGATAAACAGTCTCCCCTAGCTCTCAGGGCCTTTCCCTGTGTGCCCCTTAGAGAAGACCCCATGGAGCTTACCAAAACCCTGGGGCTCTTTTTGGTTTGAATTGACCAATAGGGAACCCCAAAGCACTCCACCTATGGACCCTCACAAATACAAGTGCCCCAGGTCTGCCTCTCTCTGCCTGCACCCTGCCTTCACCTCACCATGTGGCCCTTCAAGATGGGCCATGTACTTCCTCCAAGATCTGTGAATAATAAACTTCTGTATCTCACTTCCTCTTGTGTTCTTTTGCTGAACCACAGCTCACCATTCAGCACCCCATGGTTCTACTTAACAAACGTTAATGTAACAAATCATAACAGTAACTCTGTGGGAAAGTCATTAAAGGAAGTGACTTCAAGTCCCAGCTGTTAACCCCAGTGGTTCCCACAAGTACAAATGACAAAGATTTCTCTAGACTATTAGTAAGTAAAAGATGGCAAACATCTTATTAGATAAATGAACAAAAGCCTTGAGTAGACATTCCCAGGCAAAGGAAATATGAAAGGTGAATAAATACCGGTGGATGATCTGTTTGATCTCACTTCTAATCTGGGAAATAAAAACTAAAGGGAGATGCCACAATGATGGACCATTAGAAATCAACAGATTTGTCAGAAAATTTAAAAACCTGTCAGCACCAAGTATAAGCAAGGATTTGGAGAAATAAGAACTCATATAAAACTCTACATGAATTTGTAACAAATCACTAGAAAATTATTTGTTAAATAAAGTTATGAAGTGGAAAGTTTTATATCCTATAACCTAGTAATCTCACTTTTAGATATGGAAATATATGGAACTTTGAATATGTATGATTCTCTAGTTGATATTGGAGAACCCAGCTGCTACTGAAGAATCTTTCAATGTACAGCCTAAATGTACATTGAAAGGAGAATGGATACATTAATTAAATATATTTACATAGTAGAATACTAGTCAGTTGTGAAAAAAAGAACTATAACTACATTTTTCAACATGGATGAATTTTTAAAAAAGATTTATCCACTTATTTATTTGAGAGAGAGAGAGAGAGCACAAGTGGGGAGAGGGCAGAGGGAGAGAGATATTCCTCAGCAGACTCCCTGCTGAATGCAGAGCCTGATGCAGGGCTCGATCCCACAATTCATGAAATCACAACTGGAGCTGAAACCATGAGTCAGTCACTCAACTGAGTGAGCCACCCAGGGACCCCAACATGGATGAATCTTAAAAAAACAACATGTAATAAAAAAGCAAGCTGTACAAGAATAACCATAGCTTCATATAATTTTATCAAGTTCAAAAACAAAGACAACAAAGAATTACATATTTTATGTGTATATAGGTATGTGGCCATATTATTAAGAAAATCAAGGAAATAGAAGAATTCCATTTTTCAGTCATTATACCAGAAAAATAAAAATAATCATTGTATCAAAAGCGGGTGAAGATAGGGAAATAGGCATATTTACTAGGAGGGAGTAGGATTGCTACAATATTATTGAAAAGTAATGTGGTAATATCTACTAAAATAAAAATATATACTCTGATTAAGAAATTATATTGATCAGAATTGATCCCCTTAAAAAATGCCTCTAAATAAATATATCTGTGCAAGGAGGCATCCTGGTTTGTGTTAGCGATAAACTGGAAGTAACCAAAATGTCCATCAATAAGGAAACGGCTGAATAAACTGTGGTATATCCATTCTTTGCAGTTATCTAGCTATTCAAAAAACTGAATTGGATTTTGAGAGGTAGTTATATTTAGCTAGATGAAAGGAAAAAATGGCAGAATGATGTCATGTAAAATGATCCTACTTTTGCAAATAATTGATTTATAAAATGATAACATTAGCCCTAAGCATTTGTGCATATAAATGTATAAATTTGTCTATGGGGAAAGAAATGGATTAATGCATATCAGTGTGCTAAACTTTGTGACCCTGAGAACCAGAAATGAAAATGAGTTGGCATGAAATTATTAATTTTTAAATACAATCCCGCATTGTTTCCCTGGTTAAAAAGAGGGTATGTTACTTTGATAATATAAAAAAAAATAAAGAAAAATTTTTAAAAATTTTAATAATTTATCTCTACTGGGGACATTTTGGGAGGTTTCCAACATGTGTTCCAAGGAATTATATTTGATAATAAATTTAAAGAATTCTCTTTCCAAATAAGTTTGAAAATATGGAATAAAAAAAGTTTAAGGTAATTTTTTTTACTAAATTATTTATCAAATCACTTAATAATTTTACTTGTGATGTGAATTTCCAAGATGAGGGTTTCACTTGTAGAATTTCTTAAACATTTTTTTAAAAAAGATTTTATTTATTTATATGACAGACAGAGACACAGCGAGAGAGGGAACACAAGCAGGGGGAGCAGGAGAAGGAGAAGCAGGCTTCCCGCTGAGCAGGGACCCCCCGATGCGGGGCTCGATTCCAGGACCCTGGGATCACGACCTGAGCCGAAGGCAGACGCTTAATGACTGAGCCACCCAGGCACCCCAGAATTTCTTAAACATTTGGACAACTTGGAATATCTCAGGGAACTATACTCCATAAAACCAATTTTCTGAAATAAGTGCTAATCCAACTCCCCAGTCATAACTAATCTCAACACGAGGTCCAATTCTTTCTAATCTTTTTGTTAGCATTTTTTACATAGCGTAGATCATACGGTACACGTAACTTTTACATCCTTTTTCTCTGTAATGCTACGTTATAGACATTGTTCTATCACTGGACAGATTTTTATGGACATCAGTTAGTTATAGTTTAGTTAGAATTCCAACATAAATGTTGGTGAAACTGTAACCAACACAATCCTAAATTAGTAATGGAGGATAGTAAAGAATATGATTAACCTGTAAATCATGTACTTGTATGGTTCACACTAAAAGTTTTAAAGGGACTGACCAGAGATGATGGACATCTGGAGATAAGAGAAAAGGCTTTATGTGGAAAGGAATTTTTTTTGAAGATTTTATTTATTTATTTATTTGAGAGAGAGTGAGAGCCAAGTGGGGGAGGGGCAAAGGGAAAGGGAGAAGTAGGCTCCCCAGTGAGCAGGGAGACTGACACAGGGCTCCATCCCAGGATCCCGTGATCATGACCCAAGCCGAAGACAGATGTTTAACCGACTGAGCCACGGTAGGCACCCCTACGGGAAAGGAATCTGAGGACACAGGATCAAGGCAGCTCTGGCCGAGATTAGAGAATGTTGAATATCCTGGTAAAAAATGAGCATGCTCGGGGCACCTGGGTGGCTCAGATGGTTAAGGATCTGCCTTTGGCATAGGTCATGATCTCCAGGTCCTGGGATCGAGCCCCACATCTGGCTCCTGGCTGGCCCAGCAGGGAGTCTGCTTCTCCCTCTCCCTCTGCCTCTCCCCCTGCTTGTGTGCTCTCTCTGTCTCTCTCAAATGAATAAAAAATATCTTTAAAAAAAAAATGTGCATGCTCAAGACAGGGACTATAGCTTCTATTAAGAGAATAACTTGGTTGGTTTACATAGAAATTACAAATGTGACTTAAGGGTGAGATCCAATTCTATAGAATTCGGTAGAAGGAAGCAATGCTTATTATTATGCAGCTAGATCTGGGCTCTGGTAACTGAGACCTATAATAAAAAAGATTTATGTTTCTAAATTCAGTGAGTTGTCTTCACTGTTCCACAACAAATCCCTCATACATGGAAATGGCTATCCACTGAAAAGAAAACTGAAAGCCTATCTGGAGTCAGTTCAGGCTACTATAACAGCACACCATAGACTGGGGGGCTTAAATAACAGACTTTCTTTTCTCACTGTTCTCGCAGCTGGAAGTCCAGTATCAGGACGCCTGTATCGGGTAAGGGTCCCTTTCCTGATTCACAGAGGGCTCTCTTCTCCCTGAGTCCTCACCCGCAGAGAGCAGACAACAGATAGCAAGGCAAGCTCATGTGTCTCTTCTCCTAAGGGCACTAATTCCATTCATGAGGGCTCCAGCCCCATGACCTCATCATCATCCAAAGCCGCCCCCCCCCCCAGTACCATTACACTGAGGGTTAGGATTTCAATGTAAGAATTTGGGAGGTGGGGGGACAAAAACACTCAGTCCGTAACAGTCACTCCAGTGATTAGATTGGAAGCTGCAAAAACCCTTATGTGAGTAATAATAAGTACTAACATTTTTAGAGTAATTTACAAACCCTACTCCTATGTATTACCTAATTTCATCTATTTAACCCATCTGTGAGAGTTAGGTATTATTATCTTAATATTATAAATAAAGAAATTGAGACTCAAAGAGCTTGAACAATTTGTTCAAAGTCACAGAGTTAATTAGTGAATGAGCTCAGATTTATACCCAGATGTGTCATCTTATGTTTGTTCTGCTGCACCATATTCCTTCCTCAGTATTAGGCACTCTGACAATAAAGACAAAGGATATTAGTATGTTTAATTTGTTAACTTGTATATTCTTGATTTTTTAAATGTGGATTTTTTTTATAGTTAGTTGGAGGATCTCTTCAGGTAATTGGTTTTTTAAAAAACAAAAACATTGGTGGCATATTTCTATGCTGTTGCATATTAGAGAATATGTTTCCTTTGTCAGAAATATGAAAGGTAACTGGAATAGGTGTAAAGATTTGGGGTCACAACGCTCTTCCCTTAAAACCCATCAACTGTCACTCCTTACATTCTAACTTCTGATGTAGTGAAGTCTGAGCCAGATGATTTGTGCTCTTTTGTTGGTAACTTGTTTCTCACCCCCCCCCCCTTAACTGAGTACCTGTCAAAATTTCCTTTATCCTGCTATATCATAAATTTTGCCAGGATATGTTTCTGTCAGTCCTTTTTCACTCATTTCATCGGAGAAGCAAAAACCCTTTTGTCTTTACTTTCTAATCTAATTACTTACTGGGTTTTAAAAAAATTTTATCTTTGATACCTATGTCCCAGTTACTTCGATTTTTTTTTTTTCCTTGTGAACACTTGCTATGTTTAGGTGAGATCTCCTTTCTCTGCCCTCCATATCTATCATTTCTGCTGTTTTCTCATGTTTTATTTTTTCTTAGAATTCCGGAAGTTCTCAGTTTCTTTCTTTGTTAGACAAACATTTATCAAGTGTTACTCTGTGTCACTCATTGTTCTAAGTCTCTGGGATACAAGCATGAATGAAAGGAACAAAAATCCTTATCTTTGTGAGACTTACAAGAAAAAATAGAGAGTATTTTAGATAGTGATACATAATTTGGAGATAAATGAGCAGGCAAGTGAATGCCAGGAGTGGGGAGGTTGAATGTTTAAATACAATGAGAAGGCAAGATCTTATTAAGAAACATTGGAGGAAAGACCTGAAGTAGGTGGGAGAGTAAACCAGGTGGGTGTCTGACAGGATCACACCAGGCAGAGCAAGTAGAGGGCAGTGATGCTGACCACACATGTGTTCAAGGAAAAGCAGACATTAGTGTTCCTCATCTACAGTATGACGGGGTCACTAGTAGGCAATGAGGCCAGCATGGTCATCTAAAACCAGATCAGGTGAGGCCACATGGGCATAGTAAGAACTATGGCATTTGCTCTAAAAAGGAAAGCCAGTGAAGAGTTCTGAGCAAAGAAGTAACATGAGTTGATTTTCTTTTTCATAGAATTACTCTACCTGCTGTAAATAGGGCCAAGGGCAGAAGGAGAGGTATCAGTGAAGGCTACTGTCATGGTCCTAATGAGAGGTGATGGTGACTTGAACCAGAATGATAGGGGAGGAGGTGATGAGATGTAGTTGGACACAATATATGTCAAAGGATTACCAGTAAGACTTTCTGATGGATTGGATATGAGAACTATAGATTTTTGTACTGGGCAACTGGAAGGTCAGAGTTAAATCTCAGCAAGGAGAAAATTCCAGAAGTAGGGAAAGGAGATCAGAAACATATTTTAAAGCATGTTGTTTATGAGGGGTGTGGCTTATTTTTGCCCAAGATTTTATTTGCAAGATTCATACATGTTAACAAATGTGGCTGTAGTTAATTTATTTTCACTGACCTATACCAGGGGTTGGCAAACTTCTTCTGTAAAGAGAAGATAGTAAAAATTCTTGTTTTTGCAGACCAGATGGTCTTTACTGCAACAACTCAACTGTGTCATAGCATGAAAGGAGCTGTTGTCATTATATAAAAGAATGAGCATGGCTGTGTTCTAATAAAATGCATTTGCAAAAATAGGCAATGGGCCAGACTTGGTCCATGGGCTGTAATTTGCTGACCCTCTCATCTACAGAATCCTACTGAGTAACTATACCACAATTTGTTTATCCATATTAATGCTGATGGGCATTTGGACTGCGTCATCTTGGAGCTACTGCAAACAATGAACCTTCCTGAGGCATGTCTTTTGGTGCCCAAGTGCTTATGTTTCTATTTGGTATATAAAAAGAAATGGAATTGCTGGGTCATAGGCATGTTAATTATCAATTTTGGTGATGTTATATTGTTTTTCCAAAGTGACTCTAATAATTTAACTTCCACCATCTGCATTTGAGAGTTACCCTTGTTCCCCACCTCACCAGGAACTCACTACTGTCAGTCTTTGTGTTCCAGTGAGTGTTTAGTGGTATTACATTTTGATTTCAATTTGTACCATGGGCTTGCTAATGAGGATGAACACTTTCATATAGTTTTTGGTCACAGACGTCCTCTTTCCTATGGGGCTGGTTAAAGGATTGTGCACATATTCCTATTGGGCTTTTTCTCATTATTTTGTAGAGTTCACTATAAATTCTGCTTATAGGTTGCAATGACATTTACCCAGGTATTTACTTTTTTGATGTTCTTTATTCATTCTTACATTTCTCAATTTCTATATGGCATACATTTCTTGTGCATTGAATGAACATGTCCTTCTAGTGTTTCTGCTAGTGCATTTCTGCTGGTGATGAATTCCCTTAGTTTCTGTTTGAAAATATCTTAAATTCACATTAATTTTTGAAGGGTTTATTTTTCTAAGTATAACATTTTAGGTTGTCTATCATTTTCTTTCAGCACCTTGAAGAAAGCATTCCTTTGTCTTCTGGTTTCTATAGATTCTGTTGATAAATTATCTATCTTATTGCTGCTCATTGGAGGTTAATAAATCTTCCCCACTTTCCCTCTGTTACTAATCGTTGGGTTTTTTAAATCTTTCCTTCTGGTTTTAGCCGTTTTGTTATAATATTCCTAGGTGTGGCTTTTTTCATATTCATCCCGCTTGGGATTTCTAGGGCTTCTGCAATTTGTGGCTTAATTTCTCCTGACATTTTTGAGGAATTCATATTGCTTTTCGCCCTTTTCCCTTGCTCCCCTTCCCTTCTGGGTCTCCAATTATCTATTAGACTTTGTTATTGGATTGCCAAGGTATGTTACACATTTTTCTGTATATTCATTCATTCGTCTTTATAATTTTCATTCTCAATATCTTCTTTGAGTTAACTAGTTCTACTTTTGGCTTTGTCTAATCTGCTCTTTAACACATAATGCATTAAGTTGTCATTCTTAGTTATATATTTGTTTCATATCTAGAATTTCAATTTGATTCTTTTCATAGTTTCCAAGTTCCTGTCAAATTATCAATCATGTCTGTTATTAATGTGAAGATATTTAGCACAGTTGTTTGTTTTAATCTGTGCTTTATAGCTTTATTATATGGATGACCCCGGATCCATTTTTCTTATTTGTTGTTCCTCCTGATTTTATATCATATTATCTTGCATGTGTATCAGTGTGTATTCTTTTTTTAGTTCCATAAATATTTTTTCCAGTTTTTTCTAGGTTTTCTCAGCAGGAGGTTAGTCTGAACCATGTAGTCTATAATTCAGGAAGTAGAATTTCTGACTCTTCCTTTTTTTTTTTTTTCCATTTTTTGAAAATATCTGAATTGTGCTCTTGCATTTTTTTTTAGTTTTCTTCCCATCTTTTATATCACTCATCTGTATTTTCATCTCTTCCTAATAACTTTTATCTCCCCACATTTATTAGGGTGATCTGCTTCTGTTTCAGAGAAGCAATGTTTCCTTACATTCTCCTGAAAATACCAAAGTAGTCTCTAAAATTTCCCAAGTCTGTTACTCTTCTGAGTCCTCAGGACAACATTCCTTTGTTTTATCCTGCAATTTCCCCCAAAAGTTATTAAAATTGCTCTTTCTGTTTGTTTGTTCTTAAAGGAGAAGATCTTTCTAGACTAACGGACAGAGTTTGCAGATCACTATTCTGCTTTCTGTCAGCAGCAGGTCTGGTCAGGTCTCAGACTGTGACCTATATATACCTGGATGACAGCTTGATGTGCACAATTTTTAGGCCAGTTCTTAGTAGGTTTTCCTTAAGTAGGTTTTAATTAGGCTAAAAGATCATTTCTTTGAATGCATAAAAATGCAGAGTAAAAAACGTTGTAAATCCCAGTGTATGTAGTTCTCCTTATTTTTACCTTTCACTTTCTATTCACACCACCACTTAGGATCATCATACCTCCAGGACGCAGCACTATATCCTTCACCATTTTAGCAACTTGTCTAAATGTCATATTCCTTATTTGTGAAATGGGGATAATAACAGAATTGCTCTTGTAAGACTATTAATTGAAAGGATTCATATAAACTTAACCCAGCACAGTTGCTGGCACTTAGAATTAAATAAATGTTAGCTATCGTTATTGTTAGAAGTAAGTAGTAGCACCAGTAGGGGTACGGCTATTAATTTGCTGCCACCTGCTTCCCACTCTGACCCTAATGTGATGGATTTAATTAGAGACGACTTGATGAGATTGTTGGCGTCTGGGGAGTGGACCAGTTTGTGGGCTCTCTGAAAGGCAGTACCAGTGCAATAAAGAGATTTATACCATAAAGAGATTTCTGATAGGAGCTGTTTCATACGTTTGCTAAGGTCTGGGCAATGGAAGAAGCAGAAAGCAGTTTCAAATGCTGATAGGTGTACAACAGAATACAAATGAGTGCAGTAGGCCAAGGGTAGTCAAAAGGGACGGGGAGGGCCTGGGAAATTTGAGAGCACATGCCTAGTGTTGCAGGGCAGCTCTATTTCAGCTTCAGCTAACCAATACTACACCAAAATGTGGGCTGAGTGATTTCCCCAGAAGGTGGGACTTGTAAATGAAGTCATATTTCACATTTATGTCAATTCATTTTTTTGAAGATCCAGGAGAGCAGTCTGTTTGCGCTCTATGGGTTGTATATCACTCACGAAATATTGTTTTTTAACTTATAAAATAAAGCCAACTGCCTTGTCAATAGCATCCCATGACCTGGCTCCAGAAATCTACATCAACGTTATCTTCCACCTCTTCTTGATTTTAACCTTATACTCTAGTAATTCCAAGATGCTCCCCAGGAATCCTCTGACTGACTCCTAAACCACAGGCCTGCTAAGTGGCCCTGTTACGGGTTTTGTGCCAATTTGGACATAAAGCCACCACAGCACTTGCTGCCCGGCTTTAAAATATGGGTTTCCTGGGGTGCCTGGGTGGCTTAGTCGTTAAGTGTCTGCCTTCGGCTCAGGTCATGATCTCAGGGTCCTGGGATCGAGCCCTGCATCGGGCTCCCTGCTCAGCCAGGAGCCTGCTTCTCCCTCTCCCACTCCCCCTGCTTGTGTTCCCTCTCTAGCTGTCTCTCTGTCAAATATATATATATATATATATATATATATATATATAAATAAATAAATAAATAAATAAATAAATAAATAAATAAATAAATAAATAAATAAATAAATACATGGGTTTCCATCATTCCCATTCATGCAACGGCTTGTTGAAGCTGAAGATCATTCTTATCCACCTCTCATCCCAGTGCCTAACACACACTCGACCCTCAGATAACACTTGTAAAACTGAATTGAAATTTGTGAAAGAACATGGTAAGTGTTAGGATCAGTCTTTGCAATACAGAATGTATAGAGGGCATGAGCACAGAACTCTGATTATTCATGGTTTTCTTTACTCATCATTTTGGGGTCTGAAGAACCAAAGCCCTGTAGGACCTCTAAGGCAAAATATGCTTGAGAAACTTCCATTTCCCTAAACTATAACATTCAAATAGCAAAATTACTCTAAGTAATAGTGACCGTCACTATTGTTTATGTGAGAGGCTATGAAATGAAGTTCTTTGCTAAGTAGTTTACAGGAAATAGGTTTTTCAATCTTCATGTCATCCCTAAAAGGCAGATGCTATTATTGTTCCCACTTACCAGATGAAGAAATTGAGGTTCACAAAGACAGTCCCTGGTGATGCAGCTAGAAATGGGTGGATCCAGGATCCACACGCAGGTCTCACCCCCCCCTACTTCTTTATGCCACCCCACCAGTGCCAAGTGACGTCAGTGGCCTGTGGATGACTTTTTTTTTTTTGTCCCAACGAACCTGTAACTCAGAAGGAATCCACACTGCTTTGTGACTTTCTCATGATGGTTTTGAAGAGGTGAAGAAGTACAATAGGATTAGAGGCAACTTGGATAAAAATAACTATATTTGATTGCTCTGATTGTGCCTTTAAGCATCCTTTTGGAATACAGATCCTTTTAGAAAAAGAGGCACTCTAACTAATAGGGAGGTTTTTGAGAAAACACCTCTCTCTGCCTATGAATAAAGAATAAAGCAAGGACCCTGGAGTCATATATTCTTGGTTTCAAATCCCCACTCTGTCTTCTTATGAATTGATTATATTCTTTCAGGCTTATTTTCCTTATATATAAAATAGAACTAATGATGCCCTGTTGGACTCACAGGTTTGTTATGACAACATGCATAGGAAAGAGCTTTTGAAATTGTAGGGCACTAAGCATGCGGGAAGTGTGGTTACTTTGCAGAAATGACATTCTCCAAGCCATTTTATGGGAAATGTGTTAACCTGGGGCAGGGCCTAGGTATGCACTGTGTGGTCCTGCTTTGATAACAGCTCAGTGGCTTAAGTAACCATCAAACCAGTGGAAATCAGGCTGTTAACACCAGACACATATAATCTATTGAAATGGACTTTTTCTTTGCCAGGGGCCTATAATCACACCTTATGAAAAGCAATACATATTTTTCACCATGTTAATAAAATGCACATCGATGAGTAATGAAAAGCAAGAAGGCAATAACAGAAAGAGATATTAGAAAAGCACACCTCTATGGGGATGGATGGGAGAAATTCAGTGTGCTTTTTATTAATACTTATGTAATGCTTAGCCAAACTCATCTTTATAAGAACCTCAAGCCAGGTAGACCTGATTTCCATCATACTAATGTCCATACAGTAAAGAGGAAATTCCACTCAACTGACAAGTGATGCCAAGGAAAGGAAGCAGGGATTTCTCTTTTTATCCCCAGGCGTTCTGTGTACCAAACTCAGACCTTCTGATTTAAAACTATCTTTTGCATGAAAATCTGTTTTACAGAAGACAACCAATGTCTCTTACTCCTCCATGACCCTTTTACCAGGAAATAAGCAACTCATCTGTTATCAATTTAGTTTTCATAAATTCACTCCGAGAGAGTGCCCTGGGACTGTGGGACTCTGTCCTATTGAATTAGCAGATGTGATTCCGATAGCATTTAATAGTGCGAGAGAGCCTGTCTCACCAAGGACCCCCTTGTTGACTGTTAACTAATAACTAATAGATGCTTCTGTGCAGTAAACAAGTCAGTATGTGATAGACACACCAGGAGGTAAAAAAATATGCTCATTAAGAAGAAAAGCAGATAATCTGAAACATTTAAAATGAAAATAAAAATGATGATAGTATCATATTTATTGAATAGTTCTGGTACCATAATAAGCACTTACATATATCATTTAATTCTCCCAGCAAACTGTGAGGTAGACAGTATTGTTAATCTCAATTTTGCAGATGAGGACACTGAGGCAGAAAGAATTTAGGTAAATTTCCAAAGCCTCCCAGCTACAGAGGCAGAAAACCTACAGAGTCTAATTTGAAAGGAGTCAGCCGTTCTTCTTCAGATAAACCCCTGGCGCTGCTGCCCCGTGGTTGGCATGAAGACAGAAAAATAAAGAAAACATCATCCCCAACTGCCAAGAGCCACTTTCTATCTACATCACTTCTCTTTATCTCCCTACCGTATTCTACTTCTGCAGTCACAAACTCATCTTTGCACCCTCTGACCACCTTCCATTTCCTGGGACAGGAGTTCCCCTTTTTCTTATTGGTCTAGTTCTACTTCCTGCAACAAAAGCTCAGCTTTCCACTTTCTGACCGCATTCTACTTCCTAGGTCATTAGCTCACATCTCTTAACTGACCTCGGTTTGCTTCTTGGTTCTCCTTACTAGAATGTAAACATGTTTGGACATAGAAAACAAACAAGCAAGAAAATAAATGATTACCTCCATAGTTCTTACTTTGTAAGCAATACCAAGAATGGAAGAGGACTTTGTATGTTTGAAATTTCTTTATCCTAAGAATGACAAAGCACTATGGAATTCAGCACGCAGGCTGAGGCTGCAGAGGGTCTTGTAAGACTCATTCTCTCTGAAGGTAAGAAAGGGGTATTACAGATATGAATTCAGACCTTGGGGCTGTCACAATGCAAAAAATTGAGCCTAGAAGCAATGAATCCAGAATATCTCTCTGTGTATTATTATTATTATTATTATTATTATTATTATTATTTTAATGGAGACTTTTATGCATGAGACCTCTTCCAAAAAATGAAAGAAAGAAAGAAAGAGAAAGAAAGAAAGTTAGATCACATGAAGCTTCTGCCTAATAATTCCTTGAATTTCAGACAAACATGCAATATGAGAGTAGTGCAAGCAGCAAGAATAATCTTTTGCTAAAAAAAAAAAAAAAAAAAATCATGGCAATCAGGTCAGCATAAAAAAAAGCACAAACTGTGAATAAACATTCCTAACCACCCACTCAGGTAGCTGAGGCTTGAGATCAGAAAGACCAATGTCAGGTTCTTTCACATCCCAGTTCAGATCTTTGAACCTTAGATACCCCATCTGTAAGAAAGAAAAAGTACAAACCTCTCAGTAGCTCATCAAATGAAACAAATAAGAATAGCTAACCTTTATGAGAGCTTACTCAGGGCCAGTCTCAGCTTTTAACATGCATCATCTGAGGCCTCCAACCGGCAGTCCATGACATATGTTTTTTTTGTATGTTTGTCTGTGTTTTACCTACTAGATGTTTCAATATTTGTTAATTAGTTGTCATCATTTAAAACTGGGAAAACTGCACCATTTTCTCCCCATTTCTGGCTCCTCTTAAAACATGGCAACGCTGAATGCACCTACTTTAGGGGAGACATGAACACTGCCCCCCCACCCCACTCCCACCCCGCCAGCTTCTTTTAGGCCCTACCCGGCTCTGCTGCACACCACTCAGCTCATTTTGCTCATGTACACATCTTCTTGGCCTCTCTAGACTTTTGAATGTGCCATACCTGCATCACATCTTAATCCTTGAAAAAGCCCAATGAAGTATTGCCTTTGCATGGGAACATAGAAGTAAAATTGATTTTTAAAAAGGTTGTTCAATCCACACTAGTTAACTTCCTCCTTCACTTTTTTATCTGCGAAATTTGGTTGGATTCCATTGTAGAGGGGAAGGCCTGTTCTTAAAAATGTAATTAAATACAGCCGAAAATAGAGACTCTTTGCCGAAGCTTTTATTCAAAGAACCATAAAGTGCTATTCAACGCAAATCCAATACAAAAATAAATCCACCAATGTCCACTCCTGCTATTAAGGGTAGATGAGACACATCGTTACCTAATATCAACCAAAGAGCCTATTAAAGTAACAATGTTTCACGAAATAGAATATGTCTTGAGCTGGAACTTAATTATTGCCTAAAGAGGTGAATGTTTAAAGCAAAAAAGGTTGGGGGAACAAATTTAGAAGATGGGTTGTGAATTATTTATGGACCTTTTGAAAAAGGTCAGCATTTTTACTCAATTCCGCCAGGACCCTCTGAGGAATGCAATGCTGCTTCTCTAGATGCTTCTTCCTTAGGATGCCTGCTCTTTATCAGTATCCCTGTCTCCATGGTAATAGGTTAGTGCTCATCCCCCACCCCCACTCCTACCTACACCACCCATAGCAAACCTTAGCAAGAGGAAGAGCCCTCTGGGGGGCCATGCACTGCAGCTCCAGGACATAAACAACGCCATGGGTGGTTGCCATGGCAGTTCTTCATTCACAATATAATTACCCCAAGGTACACTAGCAACGTACTTATGTGCATCAAAACAAGAACAGCTACATTTCAATAAATCACCCCAGCCAGGTGGTCACCATGCTAGTATTATAAGAAGCTGGGGTTACAAGGCAACCATGGCCATAATTCATCATTAGGAATAATGGCAGGCCTGGAGTCCATCCCGGGCATGGAGTGCTTTTCCAGTTTTATACAAGAAAGCCACATGTCTCCATAAAAAGAATACCAGGCAAATTCAGATTTCCATCCAGGCAAGCGTAGGGATGATGCTTGCTTCTTTTACTTAGCAGTTGTGAGGATTTGGTCAAATCATTTTTTCTACCTGAATGTAGATTTGCTCACTTGTAAAATGCAAGTCGTAATATATACCTTATGAAATTGTCACAAGGATGAAAGGGCATTTATAGGTGGATAGTGACTAACATTCAGTGGCAGTTATATCATTTTTCATAATGAAAGGAGTTTGAGAATGAATGACAGTCATCAAATAATTAAAAGACAAAATCTTCCAAAAAAAGGACCCATTTTATCCCTTCTTCCCCACAGAACCATATTCATATACATGTGTGGCTAGTAGCCACTTGCACTCAAAGATATGCCCTGCAGATGGAGAGACTAGGCAAATACCCTGCCTGTGTTGTGCATAGTTGAATTCCTTCATCAGACACTCTCCTGAAGTCTAGCCCGCATTCTCTTGGCAGTGAATGTTTCACGCCCCATACCATCATACTAAGAACAGTGCATCTAATCAGGGTTCACAATTGTGTTGAATGAGGAAGTCAAACTCAGTTTGGATTAATCTTCCTCCAAGCCAAATAGATGTGGCCTCCAACATCAAGCTCACCTTTGTCTCTCTGTCAAGCCTTATCACCAACTATTCCCCCTTTTCCTCTTCCTAGGATTTTAGCAAACATTTTCTCAGGCCACAAAATTCAGAGTTGAGTGAGCATTCTCATTCCTATTTTATCCTGATGCTCACGGCAGTTCTGTGACGTGTCCAAGGCCACCCAGTCAGTCAGTGGCAGGACTGAAAAGAACACAGATATCTGACCCCTGCCTCCCCTTCATACAGAATTCATTAAACTGCCCCAGACTCCTCTCCTAATAGTCTGTTGAAAAAATTATTATGCCATTGCAAATATGCTGTTGAGACTAATACTATCAGAATCAGTCTCACTTTCAAAAGTCTCGGATATTTCAGACAGAGCCATCAGGAAATGCCACTTGAGATGAAGTGGTTGAATTCGTTGAATAATCCAGTCGTCAGTCATCAGGCCCCATACATCATGTGCTGTTTTCCAACCGTCTCTCTTCCTGAACACAAGAATGACCCATTTAAGCACACCGGCATTTGCTTCGTTTTAGTTAGCTTCACTACTAATATTCATGCATATGTGTAATTCCGCTTTTTATCCAAACTGTCCCCATTAATTATATCTTTTTGCAGCAGGTTCTCTGAGAAGGATGCAGATATCTTTTTACAAATTAATCTGGCTTGCCTGAAAGTTGTAACATTTTAATTTCATCAAGTCTTCCCTGGGCCTGGGGGATTCAGAATTGGAGGGATTCCTGATTATAACTCACTGTTTTACAAGATGTTTCTTTTTTAACCAGTCTTCTCATCTTTGTCAGAAGCTTCAGTGACTTTCTCCATCCTTCAGGATAGACATTTTTATGATGTGATTTCCTACATTCTCTAAGGGAGAATGTGGCTAATGGGAAAACTAAGGGCTGATCATGAAGTTTCTGTACCTGGTGTCTAAGTTAGAGTTTCCAGGTCCCCTTTGGAAATGGAATCACAGTGAGTCAATAACCTAACAAAGACAGGCTTTCCTTTGACCTGAACACCAGGTTTTCAGAAGCGAGGAACCTTATAAACCTTCATTTAATATGACTTTTATTTTAATATTGTAATTGTTTTAGGGCAGTGAAACTACTCTGTGTGATGCTGTATTCATGGATATATCTCTTACATATTTGTCAGAACCCAAGACTGTACAATATCAACCTGGCTCCTCTTATATAAATCACAGAGCAAGGAATGAATTTCTCTCAAGTTCTTTTAAATTAGTTAAGTTTAACTATACATGAGCTTCTCCACTATCTCTGACATTTTGATTCAAAAAGCATTTACCAATAGAGATTTTGTCCTATTCTTCATACATTTATACAGGATCTAAAATCACATACATCATAGATGCATGGTACATATTTATAAATTGTTTGATAAATTCTATGTAAATTTTATAATCTTTTTTTTTAATTTAAATTCAAGTTAGTTAATATGCAGTGTTTTATTAATTTGGGGGTAGAGCTTAGTGATTCATCAGTTGCATATAACACCCAGTGCTCAATACATCAAGTGCCCTTCTTAATGCCCATCACCCAAATACCCCATCCCCCCACTCACCACCCCTCCAGAAACCCTCAGTTTGTTCTCTATAGAGTCTCTTATGGTTTGTCTCCCTATCTGTTTTTATCTTTTGATAACCTTGTCTCACCCAAGCTTTCTCAGTCTTGGCACTATTGACTTTGGGGCTGGATAATTCTTTGTTGTAGGAGGCTGTCCTATGCATTGCAAGATGTTTAGAAGCATCCTTGTCCTCTATACACTAGAAGCCAGCAGCACCCTCTGATTGTGACAAACAAAAATGTCGCTGGACATTGCCAAATATCTTCTAGGAAGAGGGGATCTCCCCCAGTTAAGAAACACTGGACTAACCAATGACGGGGCTCACAAAGCTCTCCTTTCTTTAAAAAAAAAATCTATTTTAATTATGCTTAATGTAACTCGAGTTAGCTCAGCTCTTCAGAGCATAGTACTAATGAGTTCAAGGTCAGAAGATTGATCCTTATGAGGTTTAATGCATTCATTCAGCAAACATTTATTGAGTGGCCTACAATTGCATTGCACAGTGCAAGTTGCTGAGAGGAAAGCTAGAAAAATACAAAAAGCAACCAATGCCCTCCAGGAGCTTGTGATCCCACACAGAGAGTGAAAAAAAGCCAAATGAATGGTGGATACAGTAAGATAATTATCCAAGGTGACACCAGGGGTTGAGAAAAGCTATGCCTGAGCCTAATATTGAAAAACAGAAAAGAATGTGGTTAGACAGAGAGGAAAAGAGTTGATTGCTCCTATAAAATAGGAATAGCAAGGACAATTATTTATAGTAAACAGTTAACATGTGCTAAGCACCACAGTACTTATTATATCATACCCCCTGTGTACAATGTAGATGTACATCACGGAAGTTAAGTTCTGGCTCTGAAGTCTCAGACTTTGGTTTATATCCCTACTTCTCCTAGTTCACTAGATGACTTGGAAAAGATACTTATCTTCTTTACATATTAATTTTCTATGTATAAAGTGGGAATAATATCTAGTACGGTTGTTTTGAAGCCTAAAAGAGGTGATAACATGAAAACTAATTTAGCATAGTACCTACACTAACAATAAATAGTGAATATTTTTATCCCTCTTATTTTTACAATTGCTATTAAATAATCATTGATTTTGGTAGATTTTGGTATTTAAGCCAGGCCTGTCTGACTCTGAAGCTGTGCACTCTGATTCAGCATCTTCCTAGAGTACAGGGCAGCTGCAGAGAGCAACGGGAGTGCCATACCCTACCTGGAGAAATACAGTGAACCACATAACAAGGAGTTGGTACTATTCACAAACAGCAGGAGGTATCAATGACTCTGAGCACTGCTCATATGAAGACCCCCCCAAAAAGCCACTGTGGCTGGAGTGAAGAAAAATTTTAAGAAGAAAAGAAAAAGAGAAAAAAAAAAGAAAAGAAAAAGGAGAACAGAGGAACTGTGGTATTAGATGGATGGAAAAGATCACCCTGGTCATTTGAAGAATGGAGAATGGATTGAGGAATGACAAAACTGGGAACAGTGGGGCCAATGAGGAGACCAAGTGATAAATAATGGTAGCCTGGACTTGGCTAGTGATGGAGAGATGAGAGAGGTAGAAGGATTTAAAGATGTTTTTGGTGATAGAATTGAACAGATGTTCTTCAGCTAGCAAGTGGTAAAGCCCAGGTATTTGACTGCAAATCTAATCCTCTTATGCTACATTATAGCCATCTTCTCCTCCAACCTACATACCTCTAAGCACTAGACACTAAGAAAACAAGAATAGCTATATGCATAAATCAGCCCTGCATTCTCCAAAATGGAAAAAGAACTAAAATTTTATCTGTCTGTCTGTCTGTCTGTCTATCTATCTACCTATCTATCTATCTATCTATCTATCTATCTATCTATCTATCTATCTATCTA